>NC_026000.2:75384397-75543244 GCF_000442705.2 Elaeis guineensis
TGAATGGATCCTATATGTGATAACGGATCCTGCACCTAAGAATCCAGCTGCCAATGCACGTGTGTTGCCCAGCTATGCAACCCAAGAGGGGGGGTGAATTGGGTTTCTAAAAATTTTAAGCCCAACAGATAATTTATGAAGAACAAAACAATGGCTTTAAATCAATATTAATTACCTAAAGCAGTATTGCAAGGATATAATAAAGAAATAAGATAAAGCAATAAAGCACACCACAAACACAAGGATTTATAGTGGTTCGGTGCTAACCTTGCACCTACATCCACTCCCCAAGATCCCACTTGGGAATTTCAATCCACTATCCTTTGTATTCAACCCGAATACAAAACGTCGGAAACTCCGACACTAGCTATCCCAAGCTAGAATACAAGACGTCGGAAACTCCGACCCTAGCTATCCCAAGCTAGAACACTTGTTTCCCGGGTACAAGCAAATCCAAAACACTCCGATTTCAGGTTCGGATCAACCTTTCCTTGTTTTGGAAATCCTCCAAAAATAAGAGCAAAAACTCACAAAGAGTAAGAATATTTAGAGCACAGATGAATACAATAACAGCTCCTTAAATGAGCAAATATAACAATAAAAGCTTTACTCAAATGAAGAACCCCTTTTTCAGATTTTCTCAAGATGAATGAACGGTTGAACGCTTGAGAAGAGGTTGATTGTTGATTGAAGATCTCTTGAAAGCTTTGAACGATCTCTAGATCAAGGTTGAAAACAATCGACTTGAAAGATTCTCTCTTTGAATGCTCTTGCTTTTTTTTTTCACAAACTCTCTTGAATATTGTGGATCCTCTCTCTTCTTCTTGAATATTTCGTTGATCTCAGATTTCGGATCCTCTCTTCTCTTTTGATCTCACGTTTGATCTCCCGATTTCCACACCTTTTCTTTGCAATTTGATCTGCTATTTAATCTGCAATTTTCTTTCACCATTTTAAGCATTTTATGGCATTAGTAGCAAGAGAAAATAATTTAGGCAGATAAAGAGCCGTTAGAGGATTTTTAGGAAGCATAAAAGGCAATTAAAATGGGCAAAAAAATAGCCGTTGCTGACATTTCCCGTCGCAGGGGTCGACTCATGAGTCGACTCATGCTTCAGGAGTCGACTCATGAGTCGACTTCTGTTGCAACAGACCAGAAGGTCTGATTTCTGGATTTTTAGGCTCAAATCAGCAGAGGTCGACTCATGAGTCGACTCATGCCTTGTGGGTCGACTCATGAGTCGACTCACAGGTCGTGCCAAGTCAAAAATCCAGCGTGCCATGGGAATTTTTTGCGTGCCATTCAGCTCATAGTGTCATGAGTTGACTCATGAGTCGACTCATGCACTTCAAACCTTCATAACTTCAAAAATATAAGTCCAAACACAATAAAATTTTCACCAATAGATTTCAAATCATTTGTTCTACCAAATGGTACTATCAAATCAGGATTTTAGTGAAATTATGATTTTGCCCTTGAAGAGCATAAGGACTTTTTCAATTGTTTGTATCCCTTCAATCTGCTTTGTAATCATCAAAATCAATCTAGGAGCAACAATCTCCCCCTTTTTGATGATGACAAAACATATGAACAAAAATATTTATGTTAATGCATTAATTTCAAAAGAATCCATTATGGGTGTATATGCTTGAAAAGAGTATGATTCTTTTGGCATGTAATATAAATGCAAAAATAGTTTGTCCATTTTCTTAAAGATTTGAAAAGGGTATTAGATCATTTTGAGTTCAAGATATTTCAGAGCAAGAGAAGATAAATAACTTTTTCTATGTATCAGAGCAAAAATAATTTTTACAATGATATCAGAAAAGATTTTATAATGTATCAGAGCAAGAAAATTTTTAATGTATCAGAGAAAATTTCATACAGTATCAGAGCAAATGTTATAATATTTTAGAGAAACCTTCACACTGTATCGGATCAAATGTTATCATGTATCAGATCAAGTTGAAAGAAATTGTAGGATGTATCAGAGTAAAACAAATTTCTTATTGATGTCTCAAGGTGAGTAAAATTTCAAAAGCAAGTTTGAATATCAGAGCATATATATAAAAAAATACTTATTTGCATTGTACTCATGATTAAAGTTCTGTCTGATACCAAATTTCTCTGTCTGATACCAAATTTCGATACCAAAATTTCTCAAAGTTTTGTTTAATCTTTCAATCCTTGTTTTTGTCTAATTTCTCCAATATTTGTTTAATTTCTTCAATATTTGTTTTAATTTAATTTCTCCCCCTTTTTCTCATAATTTAGGGTTTTGCTTTTTGTCTAATTTCAATTTTTGTTTAATTTTAATTTCTCCCCCTTTTTTGACATCATCAAACATAGTTAACTCTTTCTTTTCCTTTTCTGAAAATATTCTTTAATTTCTTCCTCTTTAGAGTTTTTCACAGATGTTTGCTCTCCCTTAATATAGCAATTATCAATAGCAAACAACAACAAGGAGAAGATAACATATCAGAGATTGAAATATAACCAAAATATAATCATTACAAAGATATAGGTAAAAGATGATTTCATTAATATCATAATTGTTTCAATACATAAAATTCAACCAGCTAAATGTCAATACATAGCCCCAAGGAATAGATCCTAGAACAAGATACTAACTCCTAGAACCTAGTAGAGATCAAGATAAGTCAATGATCAAGACAAATCATGGATCGGAGTCATCAGATCTGGTATGAGAAGATGATGGATCAGAAGTGCGTCCTCTACCCCGTCTGCCTCTGCCACGAGTAGGAGAACGAGATGAACTGGGAGGCTGAGAACGCTGAGATACTAGGGCTGATATCATGAGTCTGATAGAATCAAGTACGTTCAGTGCTCTGGAAACAGATTGAAGTAGAGCAGTGAACTGGGTGGTAGCATGCTCACTCGATCCTCTGATCTCTTTCCTCAGTAGCTCATATCCACCTTCTAATGCTCCTCTGAGCCTTCCAGCCTCTGCAGTGAGGTCTGTGACCTCAATGGTAGACTCCTATGGCTGGGGATGGGCCAATGCAAGGACTTGCCCCTGCAAGTCAAGAACTCTGCCAGTAAGTCTCCAGACTGTATCCTCAAGCTGCTGTATCCTGACGGACTGATCTGAAATCATTTGAAATATAGTGGAGATGTGGGGAGTAATGGTCTGATCAGAAGAAGTAGCTCCAGGTGCAAAAGAAGTACTACTCCACTGGCTAGACAACAAAGAAGCCACATGCTGAGATATATGCTCGATCTGATCGTCAGCCAGTCTGAACTCTGAATGAGGTGCTCTGCTCTCTGGCTGATACACTGGTGTGGGCATCCTAGTAAACTCAGAAGGGCCAGCCTCAGTATCATGAATGAACTGGGTATCTGGTGAAGCTGCCCTGAAATCATGTACAGGAGAAGATGGACCTTCTTCTTCTACTCTACCTTCAGTTCTGTCCTCAGCTCTTATTTCAGCTCTATCCTCAGCTCTCTCCTCAGCTCTTTCTTCAGAGCCCTTGATCCAACCACCAACAGTCTTTGTAATTCCCATTCGGTGCAGGCTGTGTTGGTTGAAAGTGTCCACATGTGAGAGCTTGGTAGGTGTCTCCCCTCACAGCTAACTCAAACCTCCTAAAAACTCTAGTAAGGGCCATACTATAAGGCAAGTGTGCCTTGGATCTGTTCAAAGTTTCTCTCATGGCCTCTATCATAAGTGCAGGGAGGTTTAGGGGGGTCTGAGTGATGATATGAAACATGACACATACATCTCTGCCAGATAGTAAGTCATGTCTACCACTCCTAGGAAAGAAGAGTTTCGTTACAATCTGATGCAGGACCCTCATCTCAATGGACAGTAGCTTTGCTTCCAATCTGTTTAAACTTTCTGAAAAATCTTCTCCTAAGATAATTCTGATCCCTTCTTCTTTAATTGGGAGTTCCATATATGAGTATCCTTCACTAGGCAACTGAAGTATCTCTCCCAATATCCTAGAATCCAAACAGATGTCAATCCCCTTTACAGTTGAAGTCACAGACCCGTTTCCATAATTTAGGTTCTGGTAGAACTCTCTGACTAGATCAACATAGGTGACTTCCTTAAGAGAGCAGTAGAGTTCCCATCCTTGATTTTTGATCTTACTTGCAAAAGTAAAGCCTTCTTTCTCAAAGAACCAAAAATCTATATTTTTCCCGATTTCTACTTTTCTATCAGAAAGAAGATTTACATTGGGGCTTATGGAGGATTGAGAGGGACCTTGAGCAGGTACTGAAACTGGATTGGGAACAGTGGAAGACTGAGCATGCCTTTTCTTTCGGACAATTTCCTCAGGCTCTCAGATTGATTTCCTCCTTTGGGGAAGTTTCATCTTTGGAGCCATATCCAATAAAGTAGCAGACAAGAAGACTTGAATTCAGTGGAGGAGGGATCACAAAAGAGTAAAGAAGAATTTTGGTGGAGAAAAGAAGTGGATTTTGAATGAACGGTGAAGTTCTAGGGCACGTTCCACCCGCGCCTATCACTGCAAGAAAGCACAGAAAAATCCTTTTCAAGGAGGCGATTTTTGGTGGAGAGGAGGAGGGAGAATTGCCTCAGAATTGATCCTTGGATTTGGAGCAAAAAGAGTTGGAGAGGACGGCTTTCGGAAGGAAGACGACGAGAAGATGAGTCGTCTCATAAACAAGGTTTCCCGTTTTAAAAACAATGAACCCGATGGAAGTTGGTGGAATTTACAAGTTTGCCATTGAGTCGACTCATGGGGGTCGACTCATGAAGTTCAGAAAATCAGGAAAAATGCAAATAAATTCCAAAAAAATTCAAAATTTTGGGAGAATGAATTTTGCTCAATGATAAGTTTTTAGAGTGATAAAACTGAGCTTTTGGAACCAGGATAGTTGTTGGAAATTGAGCTCTAAGAATATTTGATAATAATTAAGAGAAGTTTAGGCAAATGGATCTAGAATTCCTAGATTTCTCCTAATTTCACAGAATCTATCCTCACTAAGGGCCTTTGTAAAGATATCGGCTAATTGATTTTCAGTGCAAACATATTCAAGAATTATATTTTTGTTTTGAACATGTTCTCTTATGAAATGATGTCTTATCTCAATATGTTTAGATCTTGAGTGTTGTATTGGATTTTTAGATAGATTTATAGCACTTGTATTATCACATTTTATTGGTGTTTCATTAAGTTTGATTCCAAAATCTTCGAGTTGTTGCTTAATCCACAAGATTTGAGCACAACAACTTCCGGCTGCAATGTATTCGGCCTCAGCCGTAGACAGTGCCACCGAATTTTGTTTCTTGCTAAACCATGAGATTAGGTTAACTCCAAGAAATTGGCAAGTTCCACTTGTGCTTTTTCTATCTAATTTACATCCAGCAAAATCAGCATCAGAATATCCTAACAAATTAATTTGTGAGTCCTTAGAGTACCATAACCCTATAGTTTGTGTACCATTTAAGTATCTAAGGATTCTTTTAACAGCATTCAAATGAGATTCCTTAGGATTAGATTGATATCTTGCACATAAGCAAACACTAAACATGATATCAGGCCTACTTGCAGTTAAATATAATAATGAGCCAATCATACCTCTATAGTATTTTAAGTCTACGCTTTTACCTTCATCATCCTTGTCAAGCTTACATGAGGGACTCATTGGTGTGCCAATTGGTTTGCAGTTCTCCATTCCAAATCTTTTGAGTAGTTCCTTGGTGTACTTGCTTTGGGTGATGGAGATTCCTCTTTTGATTGTTTGATTTGGAGTCCGAGGAAGAAGGTGAGTTCTCCCATCATGCTCATCTCGAACTCTCCCTACATAAGCTTAGCAAAGTCTTGACAAAGGGATTCATTAGTAGACCCAAAAATTATGTCATCAACATAAATTTGTATAATTAGCATATCATTTTGGTTTCTTTTAATAAATAGAGTTGTATCCACATTGCCTCTTGAGAAACCATTATTTAGTAGAAATTTGCTTAGCCTTTCATACCATGCTCTAGGTGCTTGTTTTAGACCATATAAAGCTTTATTTAATCTAAAGACATGATTGGGAAAAGCATGATTTTCAAATCCAGGGGGTTGTTCTACATATACTTCTTCAGAAATATATCCATTTAAAAATGCACTTTTAACATCCATTTGAAATAGTTTGAATTTCATAAAGCAAGCATAAGCAAGTAGAAGTCTAATGGCTTCTAATCTAGCAACAGGTGCAAAGGTTTCATCAAAATCAATTCCTTCTTCTTGATTATATCCCTTAGCAACCAGTCTTGCTTTATTTCTAATTACATTTCCATGCTCATCTAATTTGTTTCTAAAGACCCATTTTGTGCCAATTATTGAATAATCTTTAGGTCTTTTCACTAAGGTCCAAACATTATTTCTTTCAAATTGACTGAGTTCTTCTTGCATAGCATTAATCCAGTTATGATCATTTTCAGCTTCTTCAAAAGTTTTAGGTTCAAGTTGAGATACAAAAGCACAATGATTAAGTACATCTCTAAGTGAAGAACGTGTTTTTACCCCATGCATAGGATCACCGATAATTAATTCCTTAGGGTGGTTGTGAACATACCTCCATTCCTTGGGTAAGTCATTTGTACCTTGAGGTTGTTCTTGAATTTCTTCACCTTTCTCATTTTGTTCATCTTCTTGATCCTTGTCTTCTGGAGTTGCTAATCTTTCAGAGTGATCTCCTTCATACCTTCTATTAGTGGATCTGCATCATCAACACCCTCATTCTTCCTTGAAGGATGATCATTAGATTCATCAAAGACAACATGTATGGACTCCTCAACTACTAAGGTTCTTTTGTTGAACACTCTAAATGCTTTACTAGTGGAGGAGTAACCTAGAAGGATTGCTTCATCTGATTTTGCATCAAATTTACCAAGTTTTTCTTTGCCATTATTTAATACAAAACATCGGCAACCAAAAACATGAAAATAGGCAATATTTGGTTTTCTTCCTTTCCAAAGTTCATAGGGGGTTTTCTTTAAAAATTTCTTATTAAAGCACGATTTAAAATGTAACATGCTGTGTTAATAGCTTCCGCCCAAAAATATTTTGGAAGGTTACTTTCACAGAGCATGGTACGGGCCATTTCTTCTAAGGTTCTATTTTTCCTTTCAACTACCCCATTCTGTTGGGGTGTCCTAGGAGCAGAGAAGTTGTGGCCAATTCCATTTCATCACAAAAATTTTCAAAGTCATGATTTTCAAATTCTGTTCCATGATCACTTCTAATATTTTGAATTGAAAACCCTTTTTCATTAGTGACTTTTCGATGAAATTTCGTGAAAATTTGAAAAGTTTCATTTTTGTGAGCTAAAAAGAAAACCCAAGTAAAACGAGAGTAATCATCAATTATTACAAATCCATATCGTTTTCTCCTAGACTAGTGGTTTTAGTTGGTCCAAATAAATCCATATGTAAGAGCTCTAAAGGTCTAGAAGTTGAAATAGTGTTTTTGGATTTAAATGATACTCTAGTTTGTTTACCTAATTGGCATGCATCACAAATTCTATCCTTTTCAAAATTTAATTTTGGCAAACCGAGAACTAAATCCTTTTTGATTAATTTTGAAAGAGAATGCATGCTAATATGTGCAAGTCTACGATGCCACAGCCAACTAGTCTCATTTATTTTAGCATTTAAGGAAACTAGGCATTGCATGTCTAATTTAGTTAAATCATTCAAGTCTACCATATAAACATTGCCATGCCTATGTCCTATAAATTTAATGCCATCGTTAATAGGACTCGTCACAATGCATACAGATGATTCAAAACTTACTTTATACCTTTATCACAGAATTGACTAATGCTGAGTAAGTTATGCTTTAAACCTTTAACAAGTAAAACATTCTCAATGTATTTGGAGGGAGTGATACCAATGTTACCTATCCCGATGATCTTTCCTTTGCCATTATCTCCAAAGGTGACCATCCCTCCATCCTTAGCATCAAGCGTGATGAATTGTGATTCATCACCAGTCATGTGTCTCGAGCATCCGCTGTCAAGATACCATTTTCTGTTTCCTTCTTGGGATGCTAGACACACCTGCAAGCACAGATCAAGTTTCTGTCTTAGGTACCCAAGCTTTCTTGGGTCCTTTCAGGTTAGTCAGAATGGTTCCTTTTGGAACCCATATTTTCTTTGTGTTTGCATATTTGTTAATAAGACATGTGTATGATTTATGTCCTATTCTTCCACATTTAAAACAAGTAATATTTGTAGGCTTTTTGTTTGAATAATTTGCATAAATATCCTTCAAAAATTTTTGTTTCTTCAGGGGTTTGTAACCAAGTCCAGCCTTATCATATATAGCTTTCTGATTATCAAGGATCATATTTAGCTTGTTTGAACTTAAGGTGAACTTATCTACCATAGATTTCAGCCTGTTAATTTCATCCTTAAAGTTTTGATTTTCTTGAATCAATGTGAATTTTTCAATTGAAAGAATTTCAGCTTGTTTCACTAAGGACTGATTTTCCAATTTCAGCTCTTTGTTTTTCTTCCCTAGTTTCTTTAATTCATCAATTGAATCATAGAAAGCTTCATGCAATTCTTCAAAAGTAAATTCACTAGTGGATTCAGAAGTTACCTCATTTTCATGTGCCATCAGGCACAGATTGGCTTGTTCGGTTGAGGTTTCCTCGTCGGAGCTTGAGTCATCACTCGCACTCCAGGTCGCCATCATTGCCTTCTTTTTGAATTTCTTTGGACCTTTCTTCAATTGAGGACATTCGGATCTGAAATGTCCTGGCTTCTTGCACTCATAGCATATAGGGGTTTGATCTTTCTCCTTTTCTATGCTTTGATCCCCTTTTGTAAATTTCTTTCTCATCCCCTGTTTCCTTTTTCTTAGAAACTTCTTGAATTTTCGGGTGATGAGAGCCATCTCCTCATCCTGATCTTTATCTTCAGAATCATCTGTTTCATAATCAGGTGAAGTTGTGGATTTGAGGGCAATGGTTCTTTTCTTTTTGATTTCATCCTCTTGATGTTGCATCATGCTAAGTTCATGAGTCATCAAGGATCCAAGAAGCTCTTCTAGAGGTAGAGTGTTCAAGTCCTTTGCTTCTTGGATGGCAGTCACCTTGGCTTCCCAAGTTCTTGGCAGTGACCTGAGAATCTTCCTTACAATTCACTGTTAGTATAAGATTTGCCAAGACTCTTTAAACCATTGATTATATCAGTAAAACGAGTAAACATAGCAGTTATGGACTCATCATGCTCTATTTTGAACAATTCATATTTATGTACAAGCATGTTTATTTTAGACTCTTTTACTTGATTTGTTCCCTCATGGGTGACTTCTAACCTATTCCATATTTCTTTAGCAGATGCACAAGTAGAAATGCGATTAAATTCACTAGCATCTAGTGCACAATAAAGAACATTCATAGCTTTGGCATTTAATTGTGCCAATTTCTTGTCAACCTCATCCCATTCTTTCTCGGGTTTAGTTGACTCCTCACCATCTATAATCTTGGTGGGTGTGTGAGGACCATTCACTATGATACTCCACATATCATAGTCGAGTGCTTGTATGAAAATCTTTATCCGAGCTTTCCAATAGGTGTAATTAGACCCATTGAAAAGTGGAGGTCGGTTTGTTGATTGCCCCTCAGCTAGAGAAGTTCCAACATGGGTTGCCATAGATCTTTGGCTCTTTGATTGTTAGATCAAAGAAGGGCTAGAGCACTGGCTCTGATACCACTTGTTGCCCAGCTATGCAACCCAAGAGGGGGGGTGAATTGGGTTTCTAAAAATTTTAAGCCCAACAGATAATTTATGAAGAACAAAACAATGGCTTTAAATCAATATTAATTACCTAAAGCAGTATTGCAAGGATATAATAAAGAAATAAGATAAAGCAATAAAGCACACCACAAACACAAGGATTTATAGTGGTTCGGTGCTAACCTTGCACCTACATCCACTCCCCAAGATCCCACTTGGGAATTTCAATCCACTATCCTTTGTATTCAACCCGAATACAAAACGTCGGAAACTCCGACACTAGCTATCCCAAGCTAGAATACAAGACGTCGGAAACTCCGACCCTAGCTATCCCAAGCTAGAACACTTGTTTCCCGGGTACAAGCAAACCCAAAACACTCCGATTTCAGGTTCGGATCAACCTTTCCTTGTTTTGGAAATCCTCCAAAAATAAGAGCAAAAACTCACAAAGAGTAAGAATATTTAGAGCACAGATGAATACAATAACAGCTCCTTAAATGAGCAAATATAACAATAAAAACTTTACTCAAATGAAGAACCCCTTTTTCAGATTTTCTCAAGATGAATGAACGGTTGAACGCTTGAGAAGAGGTTGATTGTTGATTGAAGATCTCTTGAAAGCTTTGAACGATCTCTAGATCAAGGTTGAAAACAATCGACTTGAAAGATTCTCTCTTTGAATGCTCTTGCTTTTCTTTTTCACAAACTCTCTTGAATATTGTGGATCCTCTCTCTTCTTCTTGAATATTTCGTTGATCTCAGATTTCGGATCCTCTCTTCTCTTTTGATCTCACGTTTGATCTCCCGATTTCCACACCTTTTCTTTACAATTTGATCTGCTATTTAATCTGCAATTTCCTTTCACCATTTTAAGCATTTTATGGCATTAGTAGCAAGAGAAAATAATTTAGGCAGATAAAGAGCCGTTAGAGGATTTTTAGGAAGCATAAAAGGCAATTAAAACGGGCAAAAAAATAGCCGTTGCTGACATTTCCCGTCGCAGGGGTCGACTCATGAGTCGACTCATGCTTCAGGAGTCGACTCATGAGTCGACTTCTGTTGCAACAGACCAGAAGTCTGATTTCTGGATTTTTAGGCTCAAATCAGCAGAGGTCGACTCATGAGTCGACTCATGCCTTGTGGGTCGACTCATGAGTCGACTCACAGGTCGTGCCAAGTCAAAAATCCAGCGTGCCATGGGAATTTTTTGCGTGCCATTCAGCTCATAGTGTCATGAGTTGACTCATGAGTCGACTCATGCACTTCAAACCTTCATAACTTCAAAAATATAAGTCCAAACACAATAAAATTTTCACCAATAGATTTCAAATCATTTGTTCTACCAAATGGTACTATCAAATCAGGATTTTAGTAAAATTATGATTTTGCCCTTGAAGAGCATAAGGACTTTTTCAATTGTTTGTATCCCTTCAATCTGCTTTGTAATCATCAAAATCAATCTAGGAGCAACAAAATCCATCATCGATATGAAGCACCCGATTTCAAAGAAAAAGATATAGTAACTCAATGGAAGGATTGCCATGCTCAGCCAATTTATTTTTAGGTCGGTTGAGAGATACTTGCCATTCTTCAAAACTTTGCGGCAGACGAAGGATTTCTTATGGTCAGATGAATGCTAACAATCCTTCAAAGACTTGAAACAATACTTGGCTTCTCCACCTTTGCTCACAAAATCAAGAGTCGGAGAGACATTGTATCTCTACTTGGCAACTTCGACAGAAGCAATTAGTTCAGTGCTCGTTCAGGAGGATGAGAACCGAATTCATCGACCAATCTACTGTTGGAAAATATGTTCCAAAAGCCAATCGTCAATCTGTTGACGGTTAAGCAATCTTGTATTGTAATTAATTTATTAATAGATAAAATATATTTTTTGGCATCTTCATCATAAGTTTTCATCTTCTAATGAACTCCGTTGTTGTGATGAAGTCCTTAGGACTATTTAGATTCGATAAAGAGAGGATTTATCGATTAGTCCTTAAAACTGTTCACAACCAAATGTAGGCTGTTAATAAGGATGACGGCTTCTATCGAGCATAAGTCGCTGTAGGCCACATGGGTTGATTGTCCTCTTAACCAAGGAGTGTGGAGACACTAGTATGGCATATAGATGAGATGTAAGGGTACATCGTCATTAAACGTGACCAACTCCAGAGCATTCTGCTGTCAAGAATGTCTCTGATGGGATATAGGTATAAGTGTCTCTCAGACCTGAGATCGCCTCAGTGACTTGCAAGCAACTCACTATGCTTTGGTACTGGACTAACTGAATTTCTAATTCAGTGATGGAAGGCTTCTGGGCACAGTCAAGTACTTGCAAAGTCAGAGTATGATCGAGATGGGACTGACCACTTCAAGAGTTGGAGAAGAATGAGTCACTATATTTCAATTTAGCAAAATCTTGGCTAGGATAATCCATTAGATAGATTTGATATTTTGAAATATAATGTGGACAATCTGATCAGAGTTGACCCTTGAACTCTGAGGTGTCCTATGAGTATTTTGATCAAGGGGATGAATTATATGGAAACTATATCCATATGGGTTCTAAGGATGTTGTTCTACACATTCGACCTATTCGACCGTCGGATACCATTGCTAGATGGTCACTTCGATTGGTACAGAAATTTATTACTGTGCTACCGACTTAGGTTTGGACCTATTATTGGGAATAGTATCCCAAAATCAATCGTCAGTCTGTTGACGGTTGTGCTCATTTTTGTATATGTACATGAATTATGAATTAATAAAAATTATTTTGATATTTTTCATCACAAAATATTTCATCTTCTAATGAACTCCTATGTTGTGGTGAAGTCTTTAAGACTATTTAGACTCGACAAAGGAGGATTTATCGTTTAGTCCTTAAATCTGTTCGCGACCAAATGATATGTTGTTATCAAGGACGACAACGTTTATCAAGCATAGGTCGTTGTGTGCCATATAGGTTGGTTGTCCTCTTAACCAATGAGTGTGGGGACACTGGTATGGCATACAGGTGAGATGTAAGGATACATCTACACTGAACGTGACCGACTCCGGAGCTATTTCTGCTGTCAAGATTTGCTCCGATGGAATATGGGTATAAATATCCCTTCAATCTGAGACCGCCACGGTGACTTGCAAGCAACTCACTGCACTTAGGTACTGGACTACCTGAATTTCTAATTTAGTGACGGAAGGTTGCTGGGTGTAGTCAAGTACTTGACTTATCGGTGTGTGTGTCAAGATGGGATTGACCACTCCAGTTTAGAAGCTGTGTACAGTCGTATTTTAATTTAGCAAAATCTTGGTCAGGATAGTCTTTATGAGGAGTCACAAGACTGTTTGAGTTGAGCATGATTCGGATGATCTAATCAGGGTTGACAGTTTAATCCTGAGTCATCCTAAACACAGAGGTCAAAAGGATGAATTATACAGTAACCATATTCACGTAGGTTCTGAGTATTGCGATTGCGACCATTCGACCTATCCGATCGTCGGGTACTATTGCTAGATGGTCACTTCGATTAGTACAGGAATTGGTTCCTGTGCTACCGGCTTAGGTTCGAACCTGTGGGGTCACACACATTAGAGGTTCCTATCTAATCTGATAGCTGGTGAAGAGTCCTTCATGTCTGAGATTCTATGATCGAGAATCAGGATTCTCTGATCACGAATGCCACACATTTTGGGTACCGGAATCAAGAGTCCCACTGGTTTAGGACTCTTCGATCAGGGTTACATATCGATGAATTCTGATGTCTGATTACCCATCGAATTTGGATTCAATATTTATGAGAAGTTTAATTAGTGATTTGATCACTAATTAACTCAATTTGATTGAGTAATTATTTTTAAATCAAGTCCAATTGAATTGGATTCAGTTGGGTTTGACCCGATTAGGTTAAGAGTTGACCTAATCATCGAGATGGTTTGGTCCCTAATTTGATCAGGGGTTGGGCTTAATCAATTTTTGATTTGATTAAGATTTTATTGAGCCTAATTAAGCCTAATTAAGTTGGATTTAAATTAGTCTAATTGGGCCTAACTTATTTGGTTCAATTAGGTTGGTTTAAATAATGAAACCATCTTGACCCATTCTCCCTGCGCCACCTCACTTCCACTGCGCCCATTTGATTTCACGAGAAGGAAGTTCTCATGAATTTTTTCTCACGCAAAGCCCTCCTCACACCCTACTTTAATATGCCAAATGAGTGGATAAGGATGATTGGTTGGCCATTCAAATTCAAAACAAAGTTTGAATTTGAATGAGCAACCAATCTTAGCGCCTTGACCTTATCCTTTTTTAGCGCCCCAGTTATTACACGAAAAAATATTTCTCATGAAATCACTCATGCACAAATTAAGCCACGCCTTCCTCTTCTCACGCTCTTAGTGGATAGGGATAAATTGATTTCCATTTGAATTCAAAATTTGATTTGAATTCAAATATGCAATTACTCATCTTTATCCTCTCACGTGGATAAGATGTTTGACATTATTTTAAAAGGAGGAGAAAAGTGGGGCGTGTGCAAGAAAAATTTTGAAGAGAAAATCTGGGTGTGAGAAATCCTTGTGTGCAAGGTGAAAGTCTATATCCTTTCGAGAGAAAAAGAAAGAAAAGAAAGAAAAAATATGTGCAGGGTTTTAGTGAGTTCTTCAGGGTTTCAGCCTGGAGTTCGGGAAGTGGGAAGGTGAGCTACGAGTGTTGTGTGCCCACCAAATTTTAGGAAGATCTTCAACATCCTCTCAAGCACGTCTGCTGACGATCCAGAGCATCCAAAGAATCGACAAACATCGATCGAAGGAGTTCGATCAGCATCGACCGTTGAAAGGGCTCTACAACGAGCTAACACTCATGAGGAGTCGATCAGATCGGGAGCTTCGTGTGGATGATCCATAGAGGTCAGACACACTGTGTGACTACATCACGATGATCAGACTCTCCTGATGGTAATCAGATTGTGGCGATCTACTATCTGCACAAAGATATTGTGTTCTGAACACATTACAGTAAAGTGTTTACTGATCAAATTCGAATTTCAAATCTAAATGCATGCATGCTATATATCATATTTAGATTCTAGTGTAGGATAAATTTTTATTAATTAATTAAATTAATTAATAATTTTTACTGTAAAAATAATAATTTTAAAAAAAATTTAAAATTACCATTTTACCCCTACACTGAATTTTTTCCACAAATGGTATCAGAGTGGATTCTTAGATATGATATATATATTTGCATGCATAGATTAAGTTGTAATCTAAAAGTTTAAATTTAAAATTTGGAATTCAAAATTTGAAATTTGAATTTTGAAAGTTATTCGAAATTCAAAATTCAAAAATTTGAAATTCAAAATTTGAAATTTGAATTTTGAAATTTGAAATTCAAAATTTAAAATTTTAAAATTCAAAATTTGAAATTTAAAATTCAAAAAATTCAAAATTTAAATTTAAAATTTAAAATTTAAAATTCAAAATTTGAAATTTAAAAAATTTAAAATTTAAAATTTGAAATTTATTTAAAATTTGAAATTTAAAAATTAAAATTTGAAATTTAAATTTTGAAATTGGTATATTTTAGATATACTTGATCCAAGTAGTAAGTAGTCTAATTGGGTTGGTTGCCATGGTCGTCCGGTCATAGGAGAAAAGTAGGGTTTAAAGACTCTCTCCTCCCATTCGATAGAGTTCTCCTATGGCAATAGGGGTGCCGATACGATTATATCCCATACAGACGAAGCAGCGAAAGGACTTAATTGTAAAGATTCAATTATAAAATTTATCATGAATGTGTTAGATTAGATCTAAAGAAATATTCATGATTTATTTAGATTGAGTTATTTTTTGTTATGTAATTAGCAATAGGATTGCTGTTTATGAAATATGCTGATCTGTTTGTGAAATGAGTCAACACATTTGGTGAACAGAAAATAAAACTTTTTAAATTTAAAAATTATTTTTAAAATATCAAATCCTGATCCATCAGTCCAAATACTTAATTAAAAGAATTAAATGTTGTCTAGTTGGTCTAGAATTGTGAATTAAGACCTAAGACAATTGCATAAACTTGTGGGTTAATGGGTTAGATGGATTAGGTCCATAATTGGGTTAGACCTAAGGTTAGCTTAAAGAAATAGACTAAATTAGAGTAATTGGTCAAATCTAATCAAAAGTTGAATTAAATTAGGTCAAGGACACTCTAGATTCAACTCCAATAGTTGTAGTTGAATGGGTCCATATCTTTAACTAGACCAAGATGGACTTAATTCATGGCTACGTGGTGAAATCCTATTTACTATTTTGATCAAATTAAAACTAATGAACCGGTTGGTATCTAAGGTAAGTTTGGCAGTCTGACTAGTGGTTTTTAAGTGAGAGCTACTCGCATTGATTCGACCTCTGACGAGTTAATGGCATATCCTCACCACTGATCTCACTTACCTGGCTAACCTAGTGAGTTAGGTTTTGATTAGATCACTTGGTGATTAGGGATCACCCATGTTATTAGGTAAATCAGTGTGACTGATTTAAGTGCTCCTAATGCCGGCTTTAATTAAATTCTTTTTAATCTGACTTGGTGAAGTCAGTGGCAGGATTGAAATTGACTGATAAATTTCTTCTTTTCTATCCTTTAATAAAATTCTCAAAAATTATTAGGTCTTCAAAAATGATTAAGTTAGAGTGATAACTAAGTCATAGCCTCCCATTAAGTGAGTGATAATGAGTCCATTAGTTTAATAATCACTGGAGGCCCAAAGGCCTAGTGCTTATTGACTAATGGAATTATCATTCATAATATGATTATTTGGTTGAGTCTTTCTGATGGTGGTCAGGTTGGCCGGTCAAAGTCGGGCCTGATCATTTATTGGTCTGATTCACCAAATAAAGTCATGTTAATGGTTGACCTAACCAGATCTTTTCAGTAGAGGCCAAAGCCTACTAATTAGGTTCTGGGGCATAAATTAATTACTAAAAGTTATTTAGAGAAACAACTGGTTATGAACCTACCCATAGATGCACATGGGTTGACCAACCAAAGTTGGACTCGTGTGTGGTCTGTGTGGATTCTAGTACCCACTAAGGAATTAAAGTAATTCCTCGAATTGGAGGTTGAGGCTACCAGTTCGTAAAAATACTAGGAGAAACTTTAGACTAAAGTCCAAGTCTTTAGTATTTATAATTTATGTACTAATAGAGGTCTGGTTTTTCTTTATGCAGCTATGGCTACTACCCTGTCGCTCCGATCATTATTAGATAATGACAAGCTCATGGGACCTAATTTCGATAGCTGGTATCGAAAATTAAAAATCATCCTTGAGCATGAGCGGATACTTTATGTAGTAACGGATCTGACACCTGAGGAGCCAGCCCCGAACGTTAGAGGGACGATCTGAGACACTTATCAGAAGTGGCTCAACGATCGCACCACCGTTCGATGCATAATGCTGGCGGCATGAATGATGAGTTTAGCCGCAGGTTCGAGAATGTCCAGCCCCAGGAGATGCTTCAATTGTTGAACGACTCCTTTGGCATGCCTGACGACGTTGAAAGGCACAAAACTAGTTGTGCCATTTTCAATGCTCGGATGAGGGATGGAGCCTCAGTCACTGATCATGTACTGTACATGATCAAAATGATTGAGCTCCTAAGTAAACTGGGCTTTCCCTTGCACGAGCAGCTCGATAAGGATGTGATCCTTAATTCATTGCCCAAGTCCTTCCTCCCCTTCCTTACTAATTTTCGGATGACAAAGCCTGCAGTGAACTACCACGGCTTGTTGGAGTTGCTGCAGAACTTTGAGAAGGATCACCAGCTCCATAAGGAGTCGATGAATATTGTGGGAGTGTCTTCTTCTGGTCGTCGACCCTTTAAGAAAGAGAAGAAGAAGAACAAGAAGAAGAAGAATAAGAAGGTGCAGCTGCATGCTGGGACGTCTGCACAGGGTCAGACCAAGAAGCGCAAGTCTGACCAGAGCCTGGCGGAGTGCTTCTTTTGTAAAAAGCAGGGGCATTGGAAGAGGAACTGTCCTCTATACATTGCCTCCTGGACCCGAACAGGCTGAAGAAGAAGTAAGGTAATTATATGATAACACCTTGCAATTTTTTCATTTGTGATACTACTGCCTGGGTATTGGATATCGGAAGCCCTTATCATATCTGTAATTTGATGCAGGGTCTGCAGGTCAGTAGGAGATTTGATGAAGGCGAGAGGTTCCTGAACGTTGGAGATGGAAGCAAACTTCCAGTTCTAGCTTTAGGAATCATGAACCTTGTAATCAATTTTCGTAATGTAATTCTGAGTGATGTCACTATTGTCCAAGTTTTTTATTAAATATTATTTCTGTAGGCCTTTTGGCCATGTACAGTTATGAATTTTTAATAAAAAAAATATTTGCAATATCATTTTGAATGGTGTTACAATATTTGTTGGACAACTAAATAATAGAATTTACTTACTATCACAGCCTGTTAATGTGGTTCAAACCTCCGGTAAATACCCTAGAATGGAGAATATGTCAGAAGTCTATCTTTGGCACTATAGGCTAGGTCATATCAATAAGAAAAGATAAACAAGTTGGCTCAAGAAGAAATTCTTGAAGTTGGTGATTGTGAATCACTTCAAATCTGTGAGTCCTATCTTCTTGAGAAGATGACCAAGTCACCTTTTACTAGAAAAGGTGAGCGAGCCAGTGAACTCTTGGATCTGGTGTGAGAAAATTCAGTGCTGGGGTAAAATGATAATTTTAAAACTTTTTCAAAATTATGATTTTACAGCGAAAAAATATTAATTAATCTAATTAATTAACATGAATTTATCCTACACTAGGATCTAAATATGATATATAGCATGCATTCATTTAAATTTGAATTTCAAATTCAAACAGTAAACACTTTACTGTAATGTGTTCAGAACACAATACCTTTATGCGGGTAGTAGATCGCCGTAATCTGATCACCATCGGGAGAGTCTGATCATTGTGATGAAGCCATACAGTTGTTGGGAATAGTGTCCCAAAGCCAATCGTCAGCCTGTTGACGGTTGTGCTCCTTTTGTATTAGTACATGAATTATAAATAAATAAAAATTATTTTGGTATTTTTTCATCACAAATATTTCATCTTCTAATGAACTCCTGTGTTGTGGTGAAGTCCTTAGGACTATTTAGACTCGACAAAGGAGGATTTGTCGCTTAGTCCTTAAACATGTTCGTGACCAAATGATACGTTGTTACCAAGGACGACAACGTTTATCGAGCATAGGTCGTTGTGTGCCATATGAGTTGGTTGTCCTCATAATCAAAGAGTGTGGAGATACTGGTATGGCATACAGATAAGATGTAATGGTATATCTGCACTGAACGTGACCAACTCCGGAGCTATTTCTGCTGTCAAGATTTGCTCCGATGGGATATGGGTATAAATGTCCCTCCGATCTGAGACCGCCACGGTGACTTGCAAGCAACTCACTGCACTTAGACACTGGACTACCTGAATTTCTAATTCAATGATGGAAGGCTGCTGGGTGTAGTTAAGTACTTGACTTGTCGGTGCGTGTGTCAAGATGGGATTGACCATTCCAGTTTAGGAGCTGTGTACAGTCGTGTTTCAATTTAGCAAAACCTTGGCCAGGGTAGTCCTAGTGAGAAGTCACAGGACTAATTGAGTTGAGCACGATTCGGATGATATCATCAGGGTTGACAGTTTAACCCTGAGTCATCCTAAACACAGGGGTCAAAAGGGATGAATTATATGGTAACCATATTCATGTAGGTTCTGAATATTGCGATTGTGATTATTCGACCTATCCGGTCGTCGGATACCATTGCTAGATGGTCACTTTGATTAGTACAGGAATTGGTTCCTGTGCTACCGACTTAGGTTCGAACCTGCGGGGTCACACACATTAGTGGTTCTTTTCTGATCAGATGGCTGATTATGAGTCTTATGTGTATGGAACTCTATGATTGAGAATTAGGATTCTCTGATCATGAGTTTCATACATTTTGGGTACCGGGATCAAAATTTTGAATTTTAAATTTTGAATTTGAAATTTGAACTCTTTGATCAAGGTTTCATATCGATGGTTTCTGATGCCTGATTGTCCATCATATTTAGATTCAATATTTATGAGAGATTTAATTAGTGATTTGATCGCTAATTAACTTAATTTGATTGAGTAATTATTTTTGGATCAAGTCCAATTGAATTGGATTCAGTTTGGATTGACCCGATTAGGTTAAATGTTGACCTAATCGCTAAGGTGGTTTAGTCCCTGATTTGATTAGGGGTTAAATTTAGTTAATTCTGATTTAATTAGGATTTTATTGAGCCTAATTAAGCCTAATTAAGTTGGATTTAATTTATTCTAATTGTGCTTAACCTATTTAGATTAGGTTGGCTCAATTAGGTTCAAACCACCTTGACTTTTCTCCCTGCGCCACCTCACTTCTTCTGTGCATATTTAAATTCACGAGAAGCAACTTCTCTTGAATTTTCTCCACGCAGAAGCCATCCCACACCCACCCATGTGCGCCAAATATCTGGATAAAAATAAGTTGGTTGGCCATTCAAATTCAAAAGAAAGTTTGAATTTGAATGAGCAACCAACTAATCCATGCGCCATGGTCTTATCTTGTGCGCCCCATATTTTATATGAGAAAATGTTTTTCGTGTAAACTCTCCATGCACAAAACAACTCACGCCCCTTCTCTTCTCATGCACAAGTGGATAGGGATGAGTTGGTTTTGCATTTGAATTCAAATTTGATTTGAATTTAAATGTGCAACCACTTATCTTTATCCTCTCACGCGGATAAGACACGTTCGACATTGTTTTAAAAAGAGGAGAAAGGTGGGACATGCGTAAAAATTTTAGGAGAGAAACTTTGGGGTATGAGGAAAGTTTGTACGCAAGGTGAAGGTCCAAAACCTTCCGAGAGGAGAAGAAAGAAAAGAAAGAAAATTGAGCGCAGGGTTTCTAGTGTGTACCCTAGGGTTTCTACCTAGGGTTTGGGAAGTGAGATTGGTGTGCCACGAGTGTCGTGAGTCCACCAAATTTTAGAGAGAGATCCATCAGCCTCTCAAGCAATTGTGCAAACAATCTGGAGCATCCGAGGAGTCAGCACACATTGATCGAAGGAGTTCGATCAACATCTGCCATCAAAAGGATGAAATCACGAACTAGCATTCGTGAGGAGCTGATCAGACGGGAGCTTCGTGTGGATGATCCGTAGAGGCCAGACATTTATGTGACTGTGACGTGACAATCAGAGCTCCCCGACGGTGATCAGATTGCGGTGATCGACTATCCGCAAAAGGTGATGTGTTCTGAACCCAATACTGTAAAAGGTTTACTGATTCAAATTTGAATTTCAAATTTAAATGTATGCTGTTGTATCATATTTAGATCTTAGTGTAGGGTTAATTAGTATTAATTAATGAGATTAATTAATAATTTTACTATAAAATAATAATTGTGAAAAAGTTTTAAAATTACCATTTTGCCCCTGCACTAAATTTTCGCAATAAATGGTATCAGAGCATGGTTCTAGAATATGATATACATATGCATGCATAGATTAAGGTATAATCTATAAGTTTAAATTTAAAATTCAAAATTCAAAATTCGAAATTCAAAAAATTTAAAATTTGAAATTTGAAATTTAAAATTTGTTAGAAGTTTCAAATTTGGTTGAAATCTCAAATTTGAAATTTGAAATTCGAAATTTGAAATTTGAAATTTTAAATTCAAAATTTAAAATTCAAAGATTGGAAATTTGAAATTTGATTGAAATCTCAAATTTGAAATTTAAAATTTAAAATTTAAAATTTAAAATTTAAAATTCAAAATTTAAATTTTGAAATTGGTATATTTAGGTATACTTGATCCAAGTAGCAAGTAATCTAATTGGGTTGGTTGCCATGGCCGTCCGGTCATAAGAGAAAAGTAGGGTTTAAAGGCCCTCTCTTCCCATTCGATGGGGTCTCCTATGGCGGTAGGGGTGCCGATGCAATTATATCCCATGCCGATGAAGCAGCGAAAGGACTTAATTATAAAATTTATCATGAATGTGTTAGATTAGATCTAAAAGAAAATTTATGATTTATTTTGAGTTATTTCTGTTATGAAATGAGCAATAGGATTGCTGTTTATAAATTGTGCTGACCCGTTTGTGAAATGAGTCAACACATTTGGTGAATAAAAAAAATAAAATCTTTTAAAATTTGAAAATTATTTTCGAAATGCCAAACCCTGACCCATCAGCCCAAGTACTTAATTAAAAGAATTAAGTGTTGTCTAGTAGATCTAGAATTGTGAATTAAGACCTAAGACAATTGCATAAACTTGTGGGTCAATGGGTTAGATGAATTAGGTCCATAATTGGGTTAGACCTAAGGTTAGCTTAAAAAATGGACTAAATGGAGTAATTGATCAAATCTAATCAAAAGTTGAATTAGATTAGGTCAAGGATACTCTAAACTCAACTTCAATAGTTGTAGTTGAATGGGTCCATGTCTTTAACTAGACCAAGATAGACTTAATTCATGGCTACGTGGTGGAGCCCTATTTACTAAGTTGATCAAAATTAAAACTAATGAACCGGTTGGTGTCTAAGGTAAGTTCGGCAGTTTTGACCAGTGGTTCTTAAGCGGGAGCTACTCGCATTGATTCGATCATTGACAAGTTAATGGCAAATCCCCACCACTGATCTCACTTACCTGGCCAATCTGGTAAGTTAGATTTTGATTAGATCACTTGGTGATTAGAGCTCACCCATGTCATTAGGTAAATCAGTGTGACTGATTTAGGTGCTCCTAATGCCAGCTTTAATTAAATCCTTTTTTAATCTGACTTGGTGAAGTCAGTGGGAGGATTGAAATTGGTTGGATGATTTCTTCTCTACTATTCTTTAATAAAATCCTCAAAATTATTAGGTCCCTAAAATGATTAAGTTATAATGATAACTAAGTCATAGCCTCCCATTAAGTGAATGATAATGAGTCCATTAGTTCAATGATCATTGGAGGCCCAAAGGCCTGGTGCTCATTGGCTAATGGAATTATTATTCATAATATGATAATTTGATTGAGTCTTTCTGATGGTGGTTAGGTTGGCCGACCAAAGTCGGACCTGATCATTTATTGGTCCGATTCACTAAATTAAGTCATGTTAATGGTTGGACCTAACCAGATCTTTTCAGTGGAGGCCAAAGCCTACTGATTAGGTTCTGGGGCAAAATCAATTACTAGAAGTTGTTTAGAGAAACAACTGGTTAAGAACCTACCCATAGATGCACATGGGTTGACCAACCAAAGTTGGGCTCGTGTGTAGTCTGTGTGGATTCTAGTACCCATTAAGGAATTAAAGTAATTCCTCGAATTGGAGGATGAGGCTACCAGTTCGTAAAAATATTGGGAAAACTTTAGACTAAAGTCCAAGTCTTTAGTATTAATTTATGTACTAATAGAGGTCTCGTTTTCCTTTATGCAGCTATGGCCACTACCCTGTCGCTCCGATCATTATTAGATAATGACAAGCTCATGGGATCCAATTTCGATAGCTGGTATCGAAAATTGAAAATCGTCCTTGAGCATGAGCGGATTCTTTATGTAGTAACGGATCCAGCACCTGAGGAGCCAGCTCCGAATGCTAGTAAGGCGATCCGAGACACATACTTGAAGTGGCTCAATGACCGCACCACCATTCGATGTATTATGCTGGCAGCAATGAATGACGAGTTCAGCCGAAGGTTTGAGAACGCCCAGCCACAGGAGATGCTTCAAATGTTGAACGACTCCTTTGGCACACTGACGACGTTGAAAGGCACAAAACTAGTTATGCCATTTTCAATGCTCGAATGAGGGATGGGGCCTCAGTCACTATCATGTACTGTACATGATCGAGATGATTGAGCGCCTAAGCAAATTGGGCTTTCCTCTGCACGAGCAGCTCGGTAAGGATGCGATCCTTAATTCCTTGCCCAAGTCCTTCCTCCCATTCCTTACTCATTTTTGAATGACAAAGCCTGTAGTAAACTACCACGGATTGTTGGGGTTGCTGCAGAACTTTGAGAAGGATCACCGACTCCATAAGGAGTCAGTGAATGTAGTGGGAGGGTCTTCTTCTCATCGTCAACCCTTTGGGAAGGGGAAGAAGAACAAGAAGAAGAAAAATAAGAAGGTGCAATCTCATGCTGGGACAGTAGCACAGGGTCAGATCAAGAAGCGCAAGCACGACAAGAGCCAGGCAGAGTGCTTCTTTTGTAAGAAGCAGGGGCATTGGAAGAGGAACTGTCCTCAATACATTGCCTCCCTGGACCCGAACAGGCCAAAGAAGAAGCAAGATAATTATATGATAACTCCTTGCAACTTTTCGATTTATGATACTACTGCCTGGGTATTGGATACCGGAAGCCCTTATCATATTTGTAATTCGATGCAGGGTCTGCAGGTCAGTAGGAGATTTGATGAAGGCGAGAGGTTCCTGAACGTTGGAGATGGAAGCAAAGTTTCAGTTCTAGCTTTAGGAATCATGAGTCTTGTAATCAATTCTCGTAATGTAATTCTGAGTGAATGTCACTGTTGTCCAAGTTTTTTATTAAATATTATTTCTGTAGGCCTTTTGGCCATGTACGGTTATGATTTTTTAATAAAAGAAAATATTTGCAATATCATTTTGAATGGTGTTACAATATTTGTTGGATAATTAAATAATAGAATTTACTTACTATCACAACCTGTTAATGTGGTTCAAAACTTCGGTAAACGCTCTAGAATAGATAATGTGTCAGAAGTCTACCTTTGGCACTGTAGGCTAGGTCATATCAATAAGAACAGGATAAACAGGTTGGCTCAAGAAGGAATTCTTGAAGTTAGTGATTGTGAATCACTTCCAACCTGTGAGTCCTGTCTTCTTGGGAAGATACCAAGTCACCTTTTATGGAAAAGGTGAGCGAGCTAGTGAACTCTTAGGTTTGGTACATTCTGATGTATGTGGACCCATGAGCTCAAGTGCAAGAGGTGGATTTTTCTACTTCATAACCTTCACAGACGACCAATCTAGGTATGAGTATGTCTATTTAATGAAGCATAAGTCGGAATCATTTGAAATGTTCAAACTATTCCGAAATGAGGTAGAAAAATAAACTAGGAAGTGTATTAAAATCTTCGATCTGATCGAGGAGGTGAATACCTTTCAATGAGTTTCTGACGTATTAGGGGAGAATGAATTCTCTCTCAGTAGACTCCTCCTGGAACACCACAGCATAATGGTGTGTCTGAAAGGAGGAATCGGACCCTGTTAGACATGGTTCGATCCATGATGGGATTTGCTGGTCTGCCGATCTTCCTCTGGGGATATGCGCTCGAATCGGCTTGTTACCTTCTAAATAGAGTTCCGAGTAAGTTGTAGCCAAAACGCCATATGAGATATGGATAGGACGTAAGCCAGTACTCTCGCACCTTAGGGTTTGGGGGTGTCCGGCTTATGTTAAACATTTAATTACAGACAAGCTTGGACCTAGGTCTGACAAGTATAATTTTATAGGGTACCCAAAAGAGACCAAAGGGTATTATTTCTACCTTGCTGATGAGCAAAAGGTGTTTGTCAGCCTTAAGGCAATTTTTTTAGAAAAGGAGTTCCTTAGTGAAAAAAACTATTGCCTCTAAGGTCGAACTTGACGAAGTTCGACAGGTGGAAAAATCGACACATGTTACTGAACCTGAATCGAATTTGATTAGATCAGATTCGGAGCCCATTGATTATGCACCCTTAAGGCGGTCTGATAGAGTACCACATCAACCGGACAGATACTATGGTTTCTTGGTCCGGGATGGTGATCCTGTCGAACTTGATGAAAATGATGAGGATCCGATCACCTACATGGATGCAATGCAGAGACCTGACTCTGAGAAATGGCTAGAGGCCATGAAATCCGAAATGGAGTCCATGAAGGTCAATGATGTGTGGACATTGGTTGACCCACCCGAAGGGTAAAACCCATAGGGTGTAAGTGGGTCTTCAAAAGGAAGAGGGGCGCAGACGGAAAGGTGGAGACCTATAAAGCCCGTCTGGTTGCCAAGGGATATCGTCAACGTTATGGTATAGACTATGACGAGACGTTTTCTCCTGTGGCAATGCTCAAATCCATTCGGATTATGCTTGCGATAGCTGCCCATCTGGACTATGAAATCTGGCAGATGGATGTGAAGACAGCTTTCCTAAACGGAGAGCTGGACGAAGAGGTGTATATGATACAACCTGAAGGGTTCACATCCACAGATGAGTCTAAGGTGTGCAAGCTACAGAGGTCCATTTATGGACTTAAGCAGGCATCTCGGAGTTTGAACATACGTTTTGATAGGACGATCAAAACGTATGGCTTCGTTAAGAACGGAGAAGAGCCCTGCATTTATAAGTGGGCTAATAGTCCAGTAGTAGTATTTCTTGTATTGTATGTGGATGACATTCTCTTAATCGGGAATGATGTCCCTGCATTATAGGGAATAAAGATTTGGCTATCGTCACAGTTCTCCATGAAGGATCTGGGAGAAGCTTCCTACATCCTAGGGATGAGGATCTATAGGGATAGATCCAAAAAGTTGCTTGGCTTATCCCAGTCCACGTACATTGATACTATGCTGAAAAGGTTCAGCATGGAAAATTCCAAGAAAGGCTATCTACCGATAGGCCATAGAATTTCTCTCTCGAAGAGGGATTGTCCGACAACACCTCAAGAGAGAGAGCGTATGGGTAGGATTCCATATGCTTCGATAGTGGGATCTATCATGTACGCCATGACATATACACGACCAGATGTGGCATACTCACTAGGGGTAGTAAGTAGATACCAATCTGATCCAGGAGAGAATCACTGGAAGGTTGTTAAAACCATCCTGAAGTATTTAAGAAATACTAAGGATCAGTGGCTTATATATGGTGAATCGGACTTGAGACTTATAGGGTTTACACACTCTAGTTTCCAGTCTGATCGCGATGATAGCAAGAGTGTGTCAGGATTTATTTTTACCCTTAATGGTGGGGCTGTCTGCTGTAAGAGTTTCAAGCAGCACACTGTGGCTGATTCAGTATGCGAGGCTGAGTATATTGCTGCATCAAATGCTGCCAAAGAAGCGGTGTGGCTGAGAAAATTCATCATCGAGCTCGGAGTAGCATCCTCCCTTGTTGGTCCAGTTCTGCTCTATTGCGACAGCTCTGGAGCCATTGCTCAGGCGAAGGAACCAAAGGCACACCAGCGGACGAAGCATATTCTGCACCACTACCATCTCATCCGAAAGATCGTGGATCGAGGTGACGTCGACCTTCAGAAGATCGACAGGAAGGAGAACCTGGCCGACCCATTCACTAAAGCTATTGTGGTGAAGGAGTTCAACGACTATAAGTTGAAGATGGGTATTAGATACTGCACCGATAGGCTTTAGGCCAAGTGGGAGATTGTTGGAAATAGTGTCCCAAAGCCAATCGTCAGCCTGTTGACGGTTGTGCTCCTTTTGTATTAGTACATGAATTATAAATAAATAAAAGTTATTTTGATATTTTTTCATCACAAATGTTTCATCTTCTAATGAACTCCTGTGTTGTGGTGAAGTCCTTAGGACTATTTAGACTCGACAAAGGAGGATTTGTCGCTTAGTCCTTAAACATGTTCACGACCAAATGATACGTTGTTACCAAGGACGACAACATTTATCGAGCATAGGTCGTTGTGTGCCATATGGGTTGGTTGTCCTCCTAACCAAAGAGTGTGGAGACACTGGTATGGCATACAGGTGAGATGTAATGGTATATCTGCACTGAACGTGACCAACTCCGGAGCTATTTCTGCTGTCAAAATTTGCTCCGATGGGATATGGATATAAATGTCCCTCCGACCTGAGACCGCCACGGTGACTTGCAAGCAACTCACTGCACTTAGTCACTGGACTACCTAAATTTCTAATTCAATGACAGAAGGCTGCTGGGTGTAGTCAAGTACTTGACTTGTCGGTGCGTGTGTCAAGATGGGATTGACCACTCCAGTTTAAGAGTTGTGTACAGTCGTGTTTCAATTTAGCAAAACCTTGGCCAGGGTAGTCCTAGTGAGGAGTCACAGGACTAATTGAGTTGAGTACGATTCGGATGATATCATCAGGGTTGACAGTTTAACCCTGAGTCGTCCTAAACACAGGGGTCAAAAGGGATGAATTATTCGGTAACCATATTCATGTAGGTTCTGAATGTTGCGATTGCGATTATTCGACCTATCCGGTCATCGGGTACCATTATTAGATGGTCACTTCGATTAGTACAGGAATTGGTTTCTGTGTTACCGGCTTAGGTTCGAACCTGCGGGGTCACACACATTAGTGGTTCCTTTCTGATCAGATGGCTGATTATGAGTCTTATGTGTCTGAGACTCTGTGATTGAGAATTAGGATTCTCTGATCATGAGTTCTACACATTTTGGATACCGGAGTCAAAATTTTGAATTTTAAATTTTGAATTTGAAATTTGAACTCTTTGATCAAGGTTTCATATCGATGGTCTCTGATGCCTGATTGTCCATCGAATTTGGACTCAGTATTTATGAGAGATTTAATTAGTGATTTGATCACTAATTAACTCAATTTGATGGAGTAATTATTTTTGGATCAAGTCCAATTGAATTGGATTCAGTTTGGATTGACCCGATTAGGTTAAATGTTGACCTAATCGCTAAGGTGGTTTAGTCCCTGATTTGATCAGGGGTTAGACTTAGTTAATTCCTGATTTAATTAGGATTTTATTGAGCCTAATTAAGCCTAATTAAGTTAAATTTAATTTATTCTAATTGTGCTTAACCTATTTAGATTAGGTTGGCTCAATTAGGTTCAAACTACCTTGACTTTTCTCCCTGCGCCACCTCACTTCTTCTGTGCATATTTAAATTCACGAGAAGCAACTTCTCATAAATTTTCTCCATGCAGAAGCCATCCCATGCCCACCCTTGTGTGCCAAAAATCTGGATAAAAATAAGTTGGTTGGCCATTCAAATTCAAAAGAAAGTTTGAATTTGAATGAGCAACCAACTAATCCATGCACCATGGTCTTATCTTGTGCGCCCCATATTTTACACGAGAAAATATTTCTTGTGTAAACTCTCCATGCACAAAATAACTCATGCCCCTTCTCTTCTCATGCACAAGTGGATAGGGATGAGTTGGTTTTGCATTTGAATTCAAATTTGATTTGAATTCAAATGTGCAACCACTTATCTTTATCCTCTCACGTGGATAAGACACGTTCGATGTTGTTTTAAAAAGAGGAGAAAGGTGGGACGTGCGTAGAAATTTTAGGAGAAAAACTTTGGGGCATGAGAAAAGTTTGTGCGCAAGGTGAAGGTCCAAAACCTTCCGAGAGAAGAAGAAAGAAAAGAAAGAAAATTGAGCATAGGATTTCTAGTGTGTATCCTAGGGTTTCTACCTAGGGTTTGGGAAGTGAGATTGGTGTGCCACGAGTGTCATGAGTCCATCAAATTTCAGGAAGAGATCCATCAGCCTCTCAAGCAACCGTGCAAATGATCTGGAGCATCCGAGGAGTCGGTACACATTGATCGAAGGAGTTCGATCAACATTTGCCATCAAAAGGGTGAAATCACGAACTAGCATTCGTGAGGAGCTGATCAGACGGGAGCTTCGTGTGGATGATCCGTAGAGGCCAGACATTTGTGTAGCTGTGACGTGACGATCAGAGCCCCCCGACAATGATAAGATTGCAGTGATCGACTACCCGCAAAAGGTGATGTGTTCTGAACACAATACTGTAAAAGGTTTACTGATTCAAATTTGAATTTCAAATTTAAATGCATGCTGTTGTATCATATTTAGATCCTAGTGTAGGGTTAATTAGTATTAATTAATAAGATTAATTAATAATTTCACTATAAAATAATAATTTTGAAAAAGTTTTAAAATTATTATTTTGCCCCTGCACTAAATTTTCGCAACAACAGCGTGTCTGGCCTCTGCGGATCGTCTACACGAAGCTCCTAATCTAATCGACTCCTCACGAGTACTAGCTCATTATAGAGCTCTTTTGACGGTCGATACTGATCAAACTCCTTCGATCGATGTCTGTCGATTCTTCGGATACTCTGGATCGTCAACAGACGTGCTTGAAAGGATGTTAAAGATCTTCCTGAGATTTTGTGGGCTCACGATACTTGTAGCTCACTTTTCCTCTTCCGAACCCCAGGCTAAAACTCTTGGGAACTCACCGGAAACCTTGCACCCACTTTTCTTTCTTTTTCTCTTGGAAGGATATGGACTTCCTTCTCACACACAAGACTTCTCACGCCCCAAAATTTTACTTTAAAAATCTTCTTCTTGCACGCCCCACTCTTCTCCTCCTTTTATAACCATGTCAAACGTCTTATCCAAAAGAAAAGGATAAAGATGAGTAATTGCACATTTGAGTTCCAATCAAATTTTGAATTCAAATGAACACCAACTCATCCCTTATCCACTAAAGGTGTGAGGCATGGCTTAAATTATGCATGGAGTGATTTCATGAGAAATCTTTTCTCATGTAATAAATGGGGCGTAAAAAAAAAGGGATAAGGTACAAAGATTGATTGCCCATTCAAATTCAAACTTTATTTTGAATTTGAATGGCCAACCAATCATCCTTATCCAATCATATGGCACATTAAAGTGGGGTATGGAGAGGGCTTGGTGTGAGAAAATAATTCATGAGAAGTTCCTTCTCATGAATTCAAATGGGTGCATTGGAAGTGAGGTGGCGCATGGAGATTGGGTCAAGGTGGTTTAATTATTTAAACCAACCTAATTGAACCAAATAATTTAGGTCCAATTAGACTAATTTAAACTCAACTAAATTAGACTTAATTAGGCTCAGTAAAATTTTAATCAAATCAGCAATTGACTAAGCCCAACCCCTGATCAAATCAGGGACCAAACCATCTCGACGATTAGGTCAACTCTTAACCTAATCGGGTCAAACCCAACTGAATCCAATTCAATTGAACTTGATCCAAAAATAATTACTCAATCAAATTGAGTTAATTAGCGATCAAATCACTAATTAAACTCTCATAAATACTGAGTCCAAATCCGATGGGCAATCGGGCATCAGAATTCATCGATATGTAACCCTGATTGAAAAATTCCAACCAGTGGGACTCTTAACCCCAGTACCCATAATGTGTGGAACTCATGATCAGAGAATCCTGATTCTCAATCATTGAGTCCCAAACATGTAGGATTCTACATCAGCCATCAGATCAGATAGGAATCTCTAATGTGTGTGACCCAGCAGGTTCGAACCTAAGCCGGTAGCACAGGAACCAATTCCTGTACTAATCAAAGTGACCATCTAGCAATGGTACCCGACGTCCGGATAGGTTGAAGAGTCGCAATCGCAACACTCAGAATCTACATGAATATGGTTACTGTATAATTCATCCTTTTGATCCCTGTGTTTAGGACGACTCAGGGTTAAACTGTCAGCCCTGATCAGATCATCCGAATCGTGCTAAACTCAAATAGTCCTGTGACTCCTCACAAGGACTACCCTGGCCAAGGTTTTGCTAAATTGAAACATGACTGTACACGGCTCCTAAACTGGAGTGGTCAATCCCATCTTGATACACGCACCGACAAGTCAAGTACTTGACCACACCCAGCAGCCTTCCGTCACTGAATTAGAAATTCAGGTAGTCCAGTGCCTAAGTGTAGTGAGTTGCTTGCAAGTCACCGTGGCGGTCTCAGATCGGAGGGACATTTATTCTCATATTCCATCGGAGCAAATCTTGACAGTAGAAAAAGCTCCATAGTCGGTCACATTCAGTGCAGATGTACCCTTACATCTCACCTGTATACCATACCAGTGTCTTCACACTCATTGGTTAAGAGGACAACCAACCTATATGGCACACAATGACCTATGCTTGATAAACGTTATCGTCCTTGGTAACAACGTATCATTTGATCGCGAACAGATTTAAGGACTCAACGACAAATCCTCCTTTGTCGAGTCTAAATAGTCCTAAGGACTTCACCACAACATAGGAGTTCATTAGAAGATGAAATATTTTGTGATGAAAAATATCAAAATAATTTTTATTAATTCATAATTCATGTACATATACAAAAAATGAGCACAACCGTCAACAGGCTGAAGATTGGCTTTGGGACACTATTCCCAACAATCTCCCACTTTGCCTAAAGCCAATCGGTGCAGTATCTAATAACCATCTTCGACTTGTAGTTGTCGAACTCTTTCACCGCAATGGCTTTAGTGAATGGGTCGGTCAGGTTCTCCTTCCCGTCGATCTTCTGAAGATTGACGTCATCTTGATCCATAATTTTTCGGATGAGATGGTAGCTGTGCAGAATATGCTTCGTCCGCTGGTGTGCCTTTAGTTCCTTCGCGTGAGCAATGGCTCCAGAGCTGTCACAGTAAAGCAAAACTGGACCAACAAGGAAGGGTGCTACTCCGAACTCGGTGATGAATTTTCTCAGCCACATCGTTTCTTTGGCAGCATCTGATGCAGCGACATACTCCACCTCGCAAACTGAATCAGCCATTGTGTGCTGCTTGAAACTTTTCCAACAGACATCCCCACCATTAAGGGTAAAAATAAATTCTGACATACTTTTGCTGTCATCGTGGTCAGACTGAAAACTAGAGTCTGTAAACCCTATAAGTATCAAGTTCGATTCACCATAAACAAGCCACTGGTCCTTAGTATTTCTTAAATATTCAGGATGGTTTTAACAACCTTCCAGTGATTCTCTCCTGGATCAGATTGGTATCTACTCACTATCTCTAGTGAGTATGCCACATCTTTCGTGTACATGTCATGGCGTACATGATAGATCCCACTGTCGAAGCATATGGAATCCTACCCATACACTCTCTCTCTTGAGGTGTTGTCGGACAATCTCTCTTCGAGAGAGAAATTTCATGGCCTATCGGAAGATAGCCTTTCTTGGAATTCTCCATGCTGAACCTCTTCAGTATAGTATCAATGTATGTGGACTGTGATAAACCAAGCAACCTTTTAGATCTATCCCTATAGATCTCATCTCTAGGATATAAGAAGCTTCTCCCAGATCCTTCATGGAGAACTGTGACGACAGTCAAATCTTTATTCCCTGTAATACAGGGACATCATTCCCGATTAAGAGAATGTCATCCACATACAATACAAGAAATACTACTACTGGACCATTAGCCCACTTATAAATGCAGGACTCTTCTCCGTTCTTAACGAAGCCATACGTCTTGATCATCTTATCAAAATGTATGTTCCAACTCCGTGATGCCTGCTTAAGTCCATAAATGGACCTCTGTAGCCTGCACACCTTAGACTCATCTGTGGATGTGAATCCTTCAGGTTGTATCATATACACCTCTTCATCCTGCTCTCCGTTTAGGAAAGCTGTCTTCACATCTATCTGTCAGATTTCATAGTCCAGATGGGCAGCTATCGCAAGCATAATCTGAATGGATTTGAGCATTGCCACAGGAGAAAACGTCTCATCATAGTCTATACCATAACGTTGATGATATCCCTTGGCAACCAGACGGGCTTTATAGGTTTCCACCTTTCCGTCTGCACCTCTCTTCATCTTGAAGATCCATTTACACCCTATGGGTTTTACTCCTTCGGGTGGGTCAACCAATGTCCACACATCATTGACCTTCATGGACTCCATTTTGGATTTCATGGCCTCTAGCCATTTCTTAGAGCCGGGTCTCTGCATTGCATCTATGTAGGTGATCGGATCCTCATCGTTTTCATCAAGTTTGATAGGATCGTCATCTCGGACCAAGAAACCATAGTATCTGTCCGGTTGATGTGGTACTCTACCAGATCGCCTTAAGGGTGCTTAAACAATGGGCTTCGGATCTGATCTAATCAAATTCGGTTCAGGTTCAGCAACTTGTGTTGGTTTTTTCACCTATCGAACTTCATTAAGTTCGACTTTAGAGGCAACAGTCCCTTCACCAAGAAACTCTTTTTCCAAAAAGATTGCCTTAAGGCTGACAAATACTTTTTGCTCATCAGCTAGGTAGAAGTAATACCCTTTGATCTCTTTTGGGTACCTTATAAAATTACACTTGTCAGACCTAGGTCCTAGCTTATCCGTAATTAAATGTTTAACATAAGCCGGACACCCCCAAACCCTAAGGTGCGAGAGTACTGGCTTACGTCCTATTCATATCTCATATGGCGTTTTGGTTACAGACTTACTCGGAACTCTATTTAGAAGGTAACAAGTCGATTCGAACGCATATCCCCAGAGGAAGATCGACAGACCAGCAAACCCCATCATGGATCGAACCATGTCCAACAAGGTTCGATTCCTCCTTTCAGATATACCATTATGCTGTGGTGTTCCAGGAGGTGTCCATTGAGAGAGAATCTCATTCTCCCCAAGATATGTCAGAAAATCATTGGAAAAGTATTTACCTCCTCGATCAGATCGAAGAGTTTTAATACACTTTTCAGTTTATTTTTCTACCTCATTTCGGAATAGTTTGAACATTTCAAATGACTCCGACTTATGCTTCATTAAATAGACATACCCATACCTTGATAGATCGTCTGTGAAGGTTATGAAGTAGAAATATCCACCTCTTACACTTGAGCTCATGGGTCCACATACATCAGAATGTACCAGAGCCAAGAGTTCACTGGCTCACTCACCTTTTCCAGTAAAAGGTGACTTGGTCATTTTACCAAGAAGACAGGACTCACAGGTTGGAAGTGATTCACAATCACCGACTTCAAGGATTCCTTCTTGAGCCAACCTGTTTATCCGTTCTTATTGATATGACCTAACCTACAGTGCCAAAGGTAGACTTCTGACACATTATCTATTCTAGGGTATTTACCGGATGTTTGAACCACATTAACAGGTTGTGATAGAAAGTAAATTTCATTATTAAATTATCCAACAAATATTGTAACACCATTCAAAATGATATTACAAATATTTTTTTTATTAAAAATTGATAACCGTTCATGGCCAAAAGGCCTACAGAAATAATATTTAATAAAAAGCTTAGACAATAGTGACATTCACTCAGAATTACGTGTCGAGAATTGATTACAAAGTTCATGATTCCTAATGCTAGAACTGGAACTTTGCTTCCCTCTCCAACGTTCAGGAATCTCTCGCCTTCATCAAATCTCCTACTGACCTGCAGACCCTGTATCGAATTGCAAATATGATAAGGGCTTCCGGTATCCAATACCCAGGTAGTAGTATCACAAATGGTAAAGTTGCAAGGTATTATCATATAAGTACCTTGCTTCTTCTTTGGCCTGTTCGGGTCCAGGGAGGCAATGTATAGAGGATAGTTCCTCTTCTAGTGCCCCTGCTTTTTACAAAAGAAGCACTCCACCTGGCTCTGGTCGGGCTTGCGCTTCTTGGTCTGACCCTATGCAGACGTCCCAGCATGCAGCTGCACCTTCTTATTCTTCTTCTTCTTGTTCTTCTTCTTCCCTTTCTTAAAGGGTCGACGACTAGAAGAAGACCCTCCCACAACATTCACCGACTCCTTATGGAGCTGGTGATCCTTCTCAAAGTTCTACAGCAACCCCAACAAGCCGTGGAAGTTCACTGCAGGCTTTGTCATCCGAAAATTAGTAAGGAAGGGGAGGAAGGACTTGGGCAATGAATTAAGGATCACATCCTTATCGAGCTACTCGTGCAAGGGAAAGCCAGTTTACTTAGGAGCTCAATCATTTCGATCATATACAGTACATGATCAGTGACTGAGGCTCCATCCCTCATCCGAGCATTAAAATGGCACAACTAGTTTTGTGCCTTTAACGTCGTCAGGCATGCCAAAGGAGTCGTTCAACAATTGAAGCATCTCTTGGGCTGGGCATTCTCGAACCTGTGGCTAAACTCATCATTATTGCCGCCAGCATTATGCACCGAATGGTGGTGCGATCGTTGAGCCACTTCTGATAAGTATCTCGGACCGTCCCTCTAACGTTCGGGGCTGGCTCCTCAGGTGTCAGATCCGTTACTACATAAAGGATCCGCTCATGCTCAAGGATGATTTTTAATTTTCGATACCAGCTATCGAAATTAGGTCCCATGAGCTTGTCATTATCTAATAATGATCGGAGCGACAGGGTAGTGGCCATAGCTGCATAAAGAAAAATCAGACCTCTATTAGTACATAAATTATAAATACTAAAGACTTGGACTTTAGTCTAAAGTTTCTCTTAGTATTTTTACGAACTGGTAGCCTAACCTCCAATTCGAGGAATTACTTTAATTCCTTAGTGGGTACTAGAATCCACACAAACTACAGACGAGGCCAACTTTGGTTGGTCAACCAATGTGCATCTATGGGTAGGTTCATAACCAGTTGTTTCTCTAAACAACTTCTAGTAATTGATTTTGTCCCAGAACCTAATCAGTAGGCTTTGGCCTCCACTGAAAAGATCTAGTTAGGTCCAACCATTAACATGATTTGATTTGGTGAATCGGACCAATAAATGATCAGGCCCGACTTTGGCCGGCCAAGTTGACCACCATCAGAAAGACTCAAACCAAATTATCATATTATGAATGATAATTCTATTAGTCAATAAGCACCAGGCCTTTGGGCCTCTAATGATTATTATACTAATGGACTCATTATCACTCACTTAATGGGAGGCTATGACTTAGTTATCAATATAACTTAATCATTTTTAGGGACCTAATAATTTTTGAGGATTTTATTAAAGGATAGATGAGAAGAAAATATTCAACCAATTTCAATCCTCCCACTGACTTCACCAAGTCAGATTAAAAAAGGATTTAATTAAAGCTGGCATTAGGAGCACCTAAATCAGTCAAACTGATTTATCTAATGACATGGGTGAGTCCTAATCACCAAGTGATCTAATCAAAATCTAATTCACCAGGTTGGCCAGGTAAGTGAGATTAGTGGTGGGGATAAGCCATTAACTCGTCAGAGATCGAATCACTGCGAGTAGCTCCCGCTTAAAAATCACTGGTCAAACTGCCAAACTTATCTTAGACACCTACCGGTTTATTAGTTTTAATTTTATCAACTTAGTAAATAGGGTTCCACCACGTAGCCATGAATTAAGTCCATCTTGGTCTAGTTAAAGACATGGACCCATTCAACTACAACTATTGGAGTTGAGTCTAGAGTATCTTTGACCTAATCTAATTCAACTTTTGATTAGATTTGATCAATTACTCTAATTTAGTCCATTTCTTTAAGCTAACCTTAGGTCTAACCCAATTATGAACCTAATCCATCTAACCCATTGACTCACAAGTTTATGCAATTGTCTTAGGTCTTAATTCACAATTCTAGACCTACTAGACAACACTTAATTCTTTTAATTAAGTATTTGGGCTGATGGGTTAGGATTTGGCATTTCGAAAATAATTTTCAAATTTGAAAGGTTTTATTTTTGTTCACCAACTATGTTGACTCATTTCACAAATAGATCAGCACATTTCATAAATAGCAATCCTATTGCTAATTACATAATAGAAAATAACTCAATCAAAATAAATCATGAATATTCTTTTAGATCTTATCTAATACATTCATGATAAATTTTATAATTAAACTTTTATAATTAATTTCTTTCACTGCTTCATCTGCATGGGATATAATTGCAGCGGCACCCCTACCGCCATAGGAGACCCCATCAAATGGGAGGAGAGGGCATTTAAACCCTACTTTTCTCCTATGACCGGATGGCCATGGCAACCAACCTAATTCGATTACTTGCTACTTGGATCAAGTATATCTAAATATACCAATTTCAAAATTTAAATTTTAAATTTTGAATTTTAAATTTCAAATAAATTTCAAATTTTTAAATTTTTGAATTTTAATTTTTGAATTTCAATTTTTGAATTTTAAATTTTGAATTTCAAATTTGAAATTTTAACCAAATTTCAAATTTCAAATTTTAATTTCAAATTTTTAAATTTTGAATTTCGAATTTCAAATTTCAAAATTCAAAATTCAAATTTTAAATTTCAAATTTTTGAATTTTGAATTTCGAACAACTTTCAAAATTCAAATTTCAAATTTTGAATTTCAAATTTTAAATTCAAACTTTTAGATTACAACTTAATCTATGCATGTAAATATATATATCATATATAAGGATCCGCTTTGATACCATTTATGGGAAAATTCAGTGCAGGGGTAAAATGGTAATTTTAAAATTTTTTTAAAATTACTATTTTACAGTGGAAAAATATTAATTAATTTAATTAATTAACATGAATTTATCCTACACTAGGATCTAAATATGATATATAGCATGCATTCATTTAAATTTGAATTTCAAATTCAAACAGTAAATACTTTACTGTAATGTGTTCATAACACAATACCTTTGTGCGGGTAGTAGATCATCACAATGTGATCATCGTTGGAAGATTCTGATCATCACGATGCAGCCACACAGTATGTTTGATCTCTGCGGATCGTCCACACGAAGCTTCCGATTTGATCGACTCCTCACGAGTGCTAGCTCGTTGTAGAGCCCTTTTGACGGTCGATACTGATCAACTCCTTTGATCGATGTCTGTCGATTCTTCGGATGCTCTGGATTGTCAACAGACATGCTTGAGAGGATGTTGAAGATCTTTCTAAAATTTTATGGGCTCACAACACTCGTAGCTCACTTTCTCACTTTCCGAACCCCGGGCTAAAACTCTAGGGAACTCATCAGAAACCTTGCACCCACTTTTCTTTCTTTTCTTTCTTCTTCTCTTGAAAGGATATGGACTTCCTTCTCATGCACAAGACTTTTCACGTCCCAGAATTTTTCTTCAAAAATCTTCTTCATGCACGCCCCACTCTTCACCTCCTTTTATAACAACGTCAATAGTCTTATCCAAAAGAAAGGATAAAGATGAGTAATTGCACATTTAAATTCAAATCAAATTTTGAATTCAAATGGATACAAACTCATCCCTTATCCACTAAAGGCGTGAGGCGTGGCTTAAATTATGCATGGAGTGATTTCATGAGAAACTTTTTCTCATGTAATAAATGGAGCATAAAACAAGGGATAAGGTACAAAGATTGATTGCCCATTCAAATTCAAACTTTATTTTGAATTTGAATGGCCAACCAATCATCGTTATCCATTCATATAGCACATTAAAATGGAGCGTGGAGAGGGTTGGCGTGAGGAAAAAATTTATGAGAAGTTTCTTCTCATGAATTCAAATGGGTGCAATGGAAGTGAGGTGGCGCATGGAGATTGGGTCAAGGTGGTTTAATTATTTAAACCAACCTAATTGAACCAAATAAGTTAGGTCCAATTAGACTAATTTAAACCCAACTAAATTAGACTTAATTAGGCTCAATAAAATCTTAATCAAATCAAAATTGACTAAGCCCAACCCCTGATCAAATCAGGGACCAAACCATCTCGATGATTAGGTCAACTCTTAACCTAATCGGGTCAAACCCAACTGAATCCAATTCAATTGGACTTGATCCAAAAATAATTACTCAATCAAATTGAGTTAATTAGTGATCAAATCACTAATTAAACCTCTCATAAATACTGAGCCCAAATTCGATGGGCAAATGGGCATCAGAATTCATCGATATGTAACCCTGATCGAAAAATCCCAACCAGTGGGACTCTTGACCTCGGTACCCATAATGTGTGGAACTCATGATCAGAGAATCCTGATTCTCGATCACTGAGTCCCAAACATATAGAATTCTACATTAGCCATCAGTTCAGATAGGAACCTCTAATGTGTGTGACCCCGCAGGTTCGAACCTAAGCCGGTAGCACAGGAACCAATTCCTGTACTAATCGAAGTGACCATCTAGCAATGGTACCCGATATCCGGATAAGATGAAGAGTCGCAATCGTAACACTCAGAACCTATATGAATATGGTTACTGTATAATTCATCCTTTTGACCCCTGTGTTTAGGATGACTCAGGGTTAAACTGTCAACCCTGATCAGATCATCCGAATCGTGCTCAACTCAAATAGTCCTGTGACTCCTCACAAGGACTACCCTGGCCAAGGTTTTGTTAAATTGAAACATGATTGTACACAACTCCTAAACTGAAGTGGTCAATCCCATCTTGACACACGCACCGACAAGTCAAGTACTTGACGACACCCAGCAGCCTTCCGTCACTGAATTAGAAATTCAGGTAGTCCAGTGCCTAAGTGCAGTGAGTTGCTTGCAAGTCACCGTGGCGGTCTCAGGTCGGAGGGATATTTATACCCATATTCCATCGGAGCAATTCTTGACAGCAGAAAAAGCTCTGGAGTCGGTCACGTTCAGTGCAGATGTACCCTTACATCTCACCTGTATGCCATACCAGTGTCTCCACACTCATTGGTTAAGAGGACAACCAACCTATATGGCACACAACAACCTATTCTTGATAAACGTTATCATCCTTGGTAACAACATATCATTTGGTCGCGAATAGATTTAAGGACTAAACGATAAATCCTCCTTTGTCGAGTCTAAATAGTCCTAAGGACTTCACCCCAACATAGGAGTTCATTAGAAGATGAAATATTTTGTGGTGAAAAATACTAAAATAATTTTTATTAATTCATAATTCATGTACATATACAAAAAATGAGCACAACCGTCAACAGACTGACGATTGGCTTTGGGATACTATTCCCAACAATCTCCCACTTGGCCTAAAGCCAATCAGTGCGGTATCTAATACCCATCTTCGACTTGTAGTTGTCGAACTCTTTCACCGCAATGGCTTTAGTGAATGGGTCGGCCAGGTTCTCCTTCTCATCGATCTTCTGAAGATCGACATCATCTCGATCCATAATTTTTCGAATGAGATATTAGCGACGCAGAATATGCTTCGTCCGCTAGTGTGCCTTTGGTTCCTTCGCCTGAGCAATGGTTCCAGAGCTGTCACAGTAGAGCAGAACTGGACCAACAAGAGAGGGTGCTACTCCGAGCTCGATGATGTATTTCCTCAGCCACACCACTTCTTTTGCAGCATCTGATGCAGCGACATACTCCACCTCGCAAACTGAATCAGCCACTGTGTGCTGTTTGAAACTTTTTCAGCAGATTGGCCCACCATTAAGGGTAAAAATAAATTCCGACACACTTTTGCTGTCATCGTGATCAGACTGAAAATTAGAGTCTGTAAACCCGATAAGTCTCAAGTCCGATTCACCATAAACAAGCTACTGGATTTTAGTATTTCTTAAATACTTCAGGATGGTTTTAACAACCTTCCAGTGATTCTCCCCTGGATCAGATTGATATCTACTCACTACCCTTAGTGAGTATGCCACATCTGATCGTGTACATGTCATGACGTACATGATAGATCCCACTGCCGAAGCATATGGAATCCTACCCATACGCTCTCTCTCTTGAGGTGTTGTCGGACAATCCCTCTTCGAGAGAGAAATTTCATGGCCTATGGGAAGATTGCCTTTCTTGGAATTCTCCATGCTGAACCTCTTCAGCATAGTATCAATGTACGTGGACTGAGATAAACCAAGCAACCTTTTAGATCTATTCCTATAGATCCTCATCCCTAGGATGTAGGAAGCTTCTCCCAGATCCTTCATGGAGAACTATGACAACAGCCAAATCTTTATTCCCTATAATGCAGGGACATCATTCCCGATTAAGAGAATGTCATCTATATACAATATAAGAAATACTACTACTGGACCATTAGCCCACTTATAAATGCATGGCTCTTCTCCGTTCTTAATGAAGCCATACGTCTTGATCGTCTTATCAAAATGTATGTTCCAACTCCGTGATGCCTGCTTAAGTCCATAAATGGACCTCTGTAGCCTGCACACCTTATACTCATCTGTGGATGTGAATCCTTCAGGTTGTATCATATACACCTCTTCATCCAGCTCTCCATTTAGGAAAGCTGTCTTCACATCCATCTGCCAGATTTCATAGTCCAGATGGGCAGCTATCGTAAGTATAATCTGAATGGATTTGAGCATTACCACAGGAGAAAATGTCTCGTCATAGTCTATACCATAACGTTGATGATATCCCTTGGCAACCAGACGGGCTTTATAGGTTTCCTCCTTTCCGTCTGCGCCTCTCTTCCTCTTGAAGACCCACTTACACCCTATGGGTTTTATTCCTTCAGATGGGTCAACCAATGTCCACACATCATTGACCTTCATGGACTCCATTTCGGATTTCATGGCTTCTTACCATTTCTCAAAGTCGGATCTCTGCATTGCATCCATGTAGGTGATCGGATCCTCATCGTTTTCATCAAGTTCGATAGGATCGTCATCCCGGATTAAGAAATCATAGTATCTGTCCGGTTGACGTGGTACTCTACCAGATCGCTTTAAGGATGCTTGAATAATGGGCTCCGGATCTGATCTAATCAAATCCGATTCAGGTTCAGCAACTTGTGTCGATTTTTTCACCTGTCGAACTTCGTCAAGTTCAATCTTAGAGGCAACAGTTCCTTCACCAAGGAACTCCTTTTCCAAAAAGATTACCTTAAGGCTGACAAATACTTTTTGCTCATCACCTAGGTAGAAGTAATACCCTTTGGTCTCTTTTGGGTACCCTATAAAATTACACTTGTCAGACCTAGGTCCAAGCTTGTCCGTAATTAAATGTTTACCATAAGCCGAAAACCCCTAAACCCTAAGGTGCGAGAGTACTGGCTTACGTCCTATCCATATCTCATATGGTGTTTTGGTTACAGACTTACTCGGATCTCTATTTAGAAGGTAACAAGTCGATTCGAGCGCATATCCCAAGAGAGAGATCGACAGACCAGCAAACCCCATCATTGATCGAACCATGTCCAACAAGGTCCGATTCCTCCTTTCAGACACACCATTATGCTGTGGTGTTCCAGGAGGTGTCCACTGAAAGAGAATCCCATTCTCTCCAAGATATATCAGAAAATTATTGAAAAGGTATTCACCTCCTCGATCAGATCGAAGAGTTTTAATACACTTTTCAGTTTGTTTTCCTACTTCATTTCAGAATAGTTTGAACATTTCAAACGACTCCGACTTATGCTTCATTAAATAGACATACCCATACCTCGATAGGTCGTTTGTGAAGGTTATGAAGTAGAAATATCCACCTCTTGCATTTGAGCTCATGGGTCCACATACATCAGAATGTACCAGAGCCAAGAGTTCACTGGCTCGCTCACCTTTTCCAGTAAAAGGTGACTTGGTCATTTTATCAAGAAGACAGGACTCAAGATTAGAAGTGATTCACAATCACCTACTTCAAGAATTCTTTCTTGAGCCAACCTATTTATCCTGTTCTTATTGATATGACCTAGCCTACAGTGCCAAAGGTAGACTTCTGACACATTATCTATTCTAGGGTGTTTACCGGAGGTTTGAACCACATTAACAGGTTGTGATAGAAAGTAAATTTCATTATTAAGTTGTCCAACAAACATTGTAACACCATTCAAAATGATATTGCAAATATTTTCTTTTATTAAAAATTGATAACCGTTCATGGCCAAAAGGCCTACAGAAATAATATTTAATAAAAAGCTTGGACAATAGTGACATTCACTCAGAATTATGTTTCGAAAATTGATTACAAGGTTCATGATTCTTAATGCTAGAACTGAAACTTTGCTTCAATCTCCAACATTCAGAAACCTCTCGCCTTCATCAAATCTCCTACTGACCTGCAGACCCTGCATCGAATTGCAAATATGATAAGGACTTCCGGTATACAATACCCAGGCAGTAGTATCACAAATGAAAAAGTTGCCAGGTGTTATCATATAAGTACCTTGCTTCTTCTTCGACCTATTCGGGTCCAAGGAGGCAATGTATAGAGGATAGTTCCTCTTCCAGTGCCCCTGCTTCTTACAAAAGAAGCTCTCCGCCTGGCTCTGATCGGGCTTGCGCTTCTTGGTCTGACCCTGTGCAGACGTCCCAGCATGCAGTTGCACCTTCTTATTCTTCTTCTTCTTGTTCTTCTTCTTCCCTTTCTTAAAGGATCGACGATCAGAAGAAGACCCTCCCACCATATTCACCGACTCCTTATGGTGCTGGTAAACCTTCTCAAAGTTCTGCAGCAACCCTAACAAGCCGTGGTAGTTCACTGCAGGCTTTGTCATCCGAAAATGAGTAAGGAAGGGGCGGAAGGACTTGGGCAATGAATTAAGGATCGCATCCTTACTGAGCTGCTCGTGCAAGGGAAAACCCAGTTTACTTAGGTGCTCAATCATTTCGATCATGTACAGTACATGATCAGTGACTGAGGCTCCATCCCTCATTCGGGTATTTAAAATGGCACAACTAGTTTTGTGCCTTTCAACATCGTCAGGCGTGCCGAAGGAGTCGTTCAACAATTGAAGCATCTCCTGAGACTGGATATTCTTGAACCTACGGCTGAACTCATCACTCATTGCTGCTAGCATTATGCATCGAACAGTGGTGCGATCGTTGAGCCACTTTTGATAAGTGTCTCGGATCGTCCCTCTAACGTTCGGAACTGGCTCCTCAGGTGCCAGATCCGTTACTACATAAAGGATCCGCTCATGCTCAAGGATGATTTTTAATTTTCGATACCAGCTATCGAAATTAGGTCCATGAGCTTGTCATTATCTAATAATGATCGGAGCGACAGGGTAGTGGCCATAGCTGCATCAAGAAAAATCAGACCTCTATTAGTACATAAATTATAAATACTAAAGACTTAGATTTTAGTCTAAAGTTTCTCCAGTATTTTTACGAACTGGTAGCCTCAACCTTCAATTCGAGAAATTACTTTAATTTCTTAGTGGATACAAGAATCCACACAAACTACACACGAGCCCAACTTTGGTTGAACAACTCATGTGCATCTATGGGTAGGTTTATAACCAGTTGTTTCTCTAAATAACTTCTAGTAATTGATTTTGCCCCAGAACCTAATTAGTAGGCTTTGGCCTCCACTGAAAAGATCTGATTAGGTCCAACCATTAACATGATTTGATTTGGTGAATCGGACCAATAAATGATCAGACCCGACTTTGGCCGGCCAATCTGACCACCATCAGAAAGACTCAAATCAAATTATCATATTATGAATGATAATTTCATTAGTCAATAAGCACCAGGCCTTTGGGCCTCCAATGATTATTAAACTAGTGGACTCATTATCACTCACTTAATGGGAGGCTATGACTTAGTTATCAATATAACTTAATCATTTTTAGGGACCTAATAATTTTTGAGGATTTTATTAAAGGATAGATGAGAAGAAAATATTCAGCCAATTTCAATCCTCCCACTGATACATTTGTGGGAAATATTTAGTCAATTTACAACTTAATCTACGCATGCAAATATATATATCATATCTAAGAACCCGCTCTGATACCATTTGTGGGAAAAATTTAGTGCAGGGGTAAAATGATAATTTTAAAACTTTTTCAAAATTATAATTTTATAATAGAAAAATATTAATTAATCTAATTAATTAACATAAATTTATCCTACACTAGGATCTAAATATGATATATAGCATGTATTCATTTAAATTTGAATTTCAAATTCAAACAGTAAACACTTTACTGTAATGTGTTCAGAACATAATACCTTTGTGCGGGTAGTAGATCATCACAATGTGATCATCGTTGGAAGATTTTGATCATCGTGATGTAGCCACACAGTATGTCTGACCTCTGCGGATCGTCCACACGAAGCTCCCGATCTGATCGACTCCTCACTTGTAGAGTCCTTTTGACGGCCGATACTGATCGAACTCCTTCGATCGATATCTGTCGATTCTTCGGATGCTCCAGATCGTTAACAGATGTGCTTGAGAGGATGTTGAAGATCTTTCTAAAATTTTATAAGCTCACGACACTCGTAGCTCACTTTCTCACTTCCCGAACCCCAGGCTAAAACTCTTGGGAACTCATCGAAAACCTTGCACCCACTTTTCTTTCTTTTCTTTCTTCTTCTCTTGAAAGGATATGGACTTCCTTCTCATGCACAAGACTTTTCATGCCTTAGAATTTTTCTCCAAAAATCTTCTTCATGCATGCCCCACTCTTCACCTCCTTTTATAACAACGTCAAAAGTCTTATCCAAAAGAAAGGATAAAGATGAGTAATTGCACATTTGAATTCCAATCAAATTTTGAATTCAAATGGACACCAACTCATTCCTTATCTACTAAAGGCGTGAGGCGTGGCTTAAATTATGCACGGAGTGATTTCATGAGAAATCTTTTCTTATGTAATAAATGAGACATAAAAAAAGGGATAAGGTGCAAAGATTGATTGCCCATTCAAATTCAAACTTTATTTTGAATTTGAATGGCCAACCAATCATCCTTATCCATTCATATGGCACATTAAAGTGGGGCGTAGAGAGGGCTTGGCATGAGAAAATAATTTATGAGAAGTTTCTTCTCATGAATTCAAATGGGTACAATGGAAGTGAGGTGGCGCATGGAGATTGGGTCAAGGTGGTTTAATTATTTAAACCAACCTAATTGAACCAAATAAGTTAGGTCCAATTAGACTAATTTAAATCTAACTAAATTAAACTTTATTTGGCTCAATAAAATCCTAATCAAATCAGGAATTGACTAAGCCTAACCCCTGATCAAATCAGGGACCAAACCATCTTGACAATTAGGTCAACTCTTAACCTAATCGGGTCAAACCCAACTAAATTCAATTCAATTGGACTTGATCCAAAAATAATTACTCAATCAAATTGAGTTAATCAGCAATCAAATCACTAATTAAATCTCTCATAAATACTGAGTCCAAATTCGATGGGCAATCGGGCATCAGAATTCATCGATATGTAACCCTGATCGAAAAGTCCCAACCGATGGGACTCTTGATCCCGGTACCCAAAATGTGTGGAACTCATGATCAGAGAATCCTGATTCTCGATCATTGAGTTCCAAATATGTAGGATTCTACATCAGCCATCAGATCAGATAGAAATCTCTAATGTGTGTGACCCCGCAGGTTCGAACCTAAGCCGGTAGCACGTGAATCAATTCCTGTACTAATCGAAGTAACCATCTAGCAATGGTACCCGACGTTCGGATAGATCGAAGAGTTGCAATCGCAACACTCAGAACCTACATGAATATGGTTATTGTATAATTCATCCTTTTGACCCCTGTGTTTAGGACGACTCAGGGTTAAACTGTTAATCCTGATCAGATCATCTGAATCGTGCTCAACTCAAACAGTCCTGTGACTCCTCACAAGGACTATCCTGACCAAGATTTTGCTAAATTGAAACACGACTATACACAGCTTCTAAACTGGAGTGGTCAATCCCATCTTGACACACGCACCGACAAGTCAAGTACTTGACTACACCCAGCAGCCTTCCGTCACTGAATTAGAAATTTAGGTAGTCCAGTGCCTAAGTGCAGTGAGTTGCTTGGAAGTCACCGTGGTGGTCTCAGATCGGAGGGACAGTTATACCCATATCCCATCGGAGCAAATTTTGACAGTAGAATAAGCTCCGAAGTCAGTCACGTTCAGTGCAGATGTACCCTTACATCTCACCTGTATGCCATATCAGTGTCTCTACACTCCTTGGTTAAGAGGACAACCAACCCATATGGCACACAAGGACCTATGCTTGATAAACGTTGTTGTCCTTAGTAACAACGTATCATTTGGTCGTGAATAGATTTAAGGACTAAACGACAAATCCTCCTTTGTCGAGTCTAAATAGTCCTAAGCACTTCACCAAAACATTGGAGTTCATTAGAAGATGAAATATTTTGTGATGAAAAATACCAAAATAATTTTTATTAATTCGTAATTCATGTACATATACAAAAAATAAGCACAACCATCAACAGGCTGACGATTGACTTTGGGACTCTATTCCCAATATGTAAGTGGGTCTTCAAGAAAAAGAGGGGCGCAGACGGAAAGGTGGAGACCTATAAAGCCCGTCTGGTTGCCAAGGGATATCGTCAACGTTATGGTATAGACTATGACGAGATGTTTTCTCCTGTGGCAATGCTCAAATCCATTCGGATTATGCTTGCGATAGCTGCCCATCTGGACTATGAAATCTGGCAGATGGATGTGAAGACAGCTTTCCTAAATAGAGAGCTAGGCGAAGAGGTGTATATGATACAACCTGAAGGGTTCACATCCACAGATGAGTCTAAGGTGTGCAGGCTACAGAGGTCCATTTATGGACTTAAGCAGGCATCCCGGAGTTGGAACATACATTTTGATAGGACGATCAAAATGTATGGTTTCGTTAAGAACGGAGAAGAGCCCTGCATTTATAAGTGGGCTAATGGTCCAGTAGTGGTATTTCTTGTATTGTATGTGGATGACATTCTCTTAATCGAAAATGATATCCCTGCATTACAAGGAATAAAGATTTGGCTATCGTCACAGTTCTCCATGAAGGATCTGGCAGAAGCTTTCTACATCCTAGGGATGAAGATCTATAGGGATAGATCTAAAAAGTTGCTTGTCTTATCCCAGTCCACGTACATTGATACTATGCTGAAGAAGTTCAGCATTGAGAATTTCAAGAAAGGCTATCTACCGATAGGCCATGAAATTTCTCTCTCGAAGAGGGATTGTCCGACAACACCTCAAGAGAGAGAGCATATGGGTAGAATTCTATATGCTTCGACAGTGAGATCTATCATGTACGCCATGACATGTACACGACCAGATGTGGGATACTCACTAGGGGTAGTGAGTAGATACCAATCTGATCTAGGGAAGAATCACTGGAAGGTTGTTATAACCATCCTGAAGTATTTAAGAAATACTAAGGATCAGTGGCTTGTTTATGGTGAATCAGACTTGAGACTTACAGGATTTACAGACTCTAGTTTTCAGTCTGATCATGATGACAGCAAGAGTGTGTCGGGATTTTTTTTTACCCTTAATGGTGGGGCTGTCTGCTGGAAGAGTTCCAAGCAGCACACTGTGGCTGATTCAATTTGCGAGGCAGAGTATGTCGTTGCATCAGATGCTGTCAAAGAAGTGGTGTGGTTGAGGAAATTCATCATCGAGCTTGGAGTAGCACCCTCCCTTGTTGGTCCAATTCTGCTCTATTGTGACAGCTCTGGAGCCATTGCTCAGGCGAAAGAACTGAAGGCACACCAGCGGACGAAGCATATTCTGCATCGCTATCATCTCATTCGAAAAATCATGGATCGAGGTGACGTCGACCTTCAGAAGATCGATGGAAAGAAGAATCTGGCCGACCCATTCACTAAAGCCATTGCGGTGAAGGAGTTCGATGACTTCAAGTCGAAGATGGGTATTAGATACTGCACCGATTGGCTTTAGACCAAGTGAGAGATTGTTGGGAATAGTGTTCCAAAGCCAATCGTCAGCTTGTTGATGGTTGTGCTCTTTCTTGTATTAGTTTATGAATTATAAATAAATGAATAAAAGTTATTTTGATATTTTTCATCATAAATTGTTTCATCTTCTAATGAACTCCAGTGTTGTGGTGAAGTCCTTAGGACGATTTAGACTCGACAAAGGAGGATTTGTCGTTTAGTCTTTAAACCAGTTCGCGACCAAATGATACGTTGTTACTAAGGACAACAACGTTTATCAAGCATAGGTCATTGTGTGTCATCTGGGTTAGTTGTCCTCTTAACCAAGGAGTGTAGAGACACTGGTATGGCATACAGGTGAGATGTAAGGGTACATCTGCACTGAACGTGACTGACTTCGGAGCTTATTCTACTGTCAAAATTTGCTCCGATGGGATATGGGTATAACTGTCCCTCCGATCTGAGACCACCACGGTGACTTCCAAGCAACTCACTGCACTTAGGCACTGGACTACCTGAATTTCTAATTCAGTGACGGAAGGCTACTGGGTGTAGTCAAGTACTTGACTTGTCAATGCTTGTGTCAAGATGGGATTGACCACTCCAGTTCAAGAGCTGTGTACAGTCATGTTTTAATTTAGCAAAATCTTGACCAGGGTAGTCCTAGTGAGGAGTCACAAGACTATTTGAGTTAAGCACGATTCGGATGATCTAATCTGGGTTGACAGTTTAACCCTGAGTCATTCTATACACAGGGATCAAAAGAGATAAATTATACAGTAACCATATTCGCGTAGGTTCTGAATATTGCGATTGTGACTATTCGACCTATCTGGATGTCAGGTACCATTGCTAGATGGTCACTTTGATTAGTACAGGAATTGATTCCTGTGCTACCGGCTTAGGTTCAAACCTGCGGAGTCACATACATTAGAGGTTCCTATCTGATCTGATGGCTGGTGAAGAGTCTCACTGGACTGAGACTCTTCGACCAAGAGTCTGTTGGGAAATATGTCCCAAAAAGCCAATCATCATGCTGTTGACGGTTGAGCAACCAAGTATTGTAATTAATTTGTTAATAAATAAAATATATTTGATATTTTTATCATGAGCTTTCATCTTCAAATGAACTTCTTTGTAATGATGAAGTCCTTAGAACTATTTAGATTCATAAAGAGAGGATTTATCAATTAGTCCTTAAAACAGTTCACGACCAAATGATAGGCTGTTAATAACGACGACAGCTTCTATCAAGCATAGATCGCTGTAGGCCATATGGGTTGGTTGTCTTCTTAACCAAAGAGTGTGGAGACACTAGTATGGCATACAGGTGAGATGTACTGGTACATCATCATTGAACATGACCAACTCCAGAGTATTCTGCTGTCGAGAATGTCTCTGATGGGATATAGGTATAAGTGTCCCTTAGACCTGAGATCGCCTCAATGACTTGCAAGCAACTCACTGTGCTTTGGTACTGGACTAACTGAATTTCTAATTCAGAGACGGAAGGCTTCTGGGCACAGTCAAGTACTTGCAAAGTCAGAGTGTGATCGAGATGGGATTGACCACTCCAAGAGTTGGAGAAGAATGAGTCGCTGTATTTCAATTTAGCAAAACCTTGGCCAGGGTAATCCATCAGATGGATTTGATATTTTGAAATACAATGTGGACAACCTGATCAGAGTTGACAGTTGAACTCTGGGATGTCCTATGATCATTTTGGTCAAGGGGATGAATTATATAAAAACTATATCCGCATGGGTTCTAAGGATGTTGTTCTAAACATTCGACCTATCCGATCGTCGGGTACCATTGCTAGATGGTCACTTCGATTGGTACAGAAATTTATTTCTATACTACTGACTTAGGTTGAACCTATGAGGTCATACACATCAGAGTTTATGATCCGATCGGATGGTTGATCAATGATTAAGAATCGTTCTAGGGCTAAATGATCAATACGATTGACATTTAACCCAGTGCAAGTGTTGTAGGAGGATCGATTAGCAATTCGATTGCTAATTGGCTTAATTTGATTAAGCCAATGGACTGAGATTAAGTCTACTTAAATATGATTTAATTAGATTTAGTTTGGGCTTGATTGGATCAAGTCCAATTAGTTTATTGGATAAGCCAAGTGCAAGGAAAAACTAGTCCTAGTTCAACTAGGACTTGGGTCAATCTAATTTCTAATTTGAATAAAAAATTAAATCAGATCTAAATTTAATTTAATTTGATTAAATTAGATTCTTAATTGGGTTAAGATCTATTTGAATTGGGTTGATATAATTTTGGTTTGATTTGGTTTGAGAAACCAAATTAAAACAAGTCATAAGATAGAATCCTAGTAAGACTAGGATTCCACCTTGCGCCGCATAAGCCTTCCCCACGCCCTCTCTCTCATTCAATGCCAATACCCTCTTATTTTGTGTGACAAAAACCCTCTCCCAGGTCTCTCCCACATTCACAAAAGGTTTCCTCTCTTCTTTCTTACATGGAAGGTGGTTTGGATCAAATCAAAGAGGAATAAGTTTGGATTTCGAGTTCTATGAGATAGAGTTTTAGAAATCCAAAACTCATTCAATTTTGCACCAAATTTATCCAATTCTTTTTCAAAATTTTTATAATTTTTAGGGTACATATTGTGTACCATTTTCTAGTGATCCATGCACAAAAATAAGGAGGAGGTGCTCAAGAGTTGGGCGCCCCTTATCTTGCCATGTTTGGATAAGCCTTGACTAGGTATTTGACCTAGACAAGGACTCTATCATATCTCTCTGTATAAAATGAGTTTCTTCATAAAAGTTTTGAAGAAGATAGAGATTTGAGAGACCTTTGTGCTATCCAAAAATCAGAGAGAAAGACCTTTGGGTCGTGGAGATATAATAGACACAAGATAGGGTGTCTAGAGAGAGAAATGAGAAGAAGAAGAGGGTCTTCTTCTAGGGTTGTTTGTTTTCATATCTTTCCTCCCTCCATCTTGAGTTTCCTGAGAGCATCTCAGATCTGAAACTCCTCCTCCTACTTTCTATCTTTGGAAGAGTCTAAATCAAGAAGAAGGAGGCACCTGATCAACCATCAAAGAAGGATCAGCGCAGTACTAGCATACTGTGCTGATTTTCTGAAGCAGGACTTCTGATCGAGATTCGTGGGCTTGTGTGGATGACTCCTAGAGACCGGATGCATGTGCAGTTTAAAACATCATCCTCAAGTCCGGATCAGCGAGGTTAGAACGTCTAACTTGCAAGGTAATAGATCTGATCTATTGTTTAATACATACATTAGATGTAGTATAGAAACATGTTGATATGATCAACATGTAGTTCATGCTGTATATATATATTTTAATTTTTGATTTAATACTATGTAATAATCATGTAATAGAATCTTATATCTAGAGATTCTCTGATTTTAAAAAATAAATTTTGATTTATTTTAGTCTTCCGCTGTATGATCTTGAAAAAGTTTCAAGATCAACCCTGAAACCCTAGATCTGGTTTCTTCAATTGGTATCAGAGCCAGGTTCTTTATTACATGATTATTTATACATGCTTAGATTATTTCTTAGTTTAGATTTAATTTATAATCTGATTATTAAATTTGAAATTAAAATTTTAGATCAATCACAAATTGCAAGGTTGTCCTGCTGTAAGGTTTACCCCTTACAGTGCAAAGGTTGTCCTAGTTTGTGTAGATCTATCTTTAATCATAAATTTGTTAGATATGATCTACATTAAATTTATGATTTATTAGATTTAAAAGGTATTTAAATCTGAAATAAAATCTCTTTATTAATAATTTTTGTGCAAAGAAATTATTTAAAGTTGAAATTTTTTCAATTACATGAACCTGTTTAGATTAGATCTAAAGTAGTTTCATGTTTATTTCACTTGTATCTTGATTAAGAACCAAACATGCAATATGGTTGGTAGAATCATATTGTAAAATTATTTTATAAATATAAAAATTATTTTTTGAAAAGTCGAACCCAACCCTCAGCCCAAAACCTAATTAAGAATTAAGAAGTTGTTTGATTAGGTTCTAGGATTGTGAATTGAAGAACCTAAGACACAAACCATAACACATTGGGTTAATGGGTTAGTGGGAATTAGGTCCATTAATTGGGTTAGACCTATGGTTAGACTAAAGATGGACTTAATTAGAGAATTGACTAAATCTAATCAATTGTTGTCTCTTAGATTAGGTCAAGGATTCTCTCGATCAATTACAATAGTTGTAGTTGGTCAAGTCCATGTCTTTAACGAGAACCAAATGGACTTGATTCTTGGCTAAGCGGTCTAGCACAAACTGTTAGGTTGATCTAATCAAAACTAATTAAACCAGTTGGTGTCTAAGGTAAACCAGACCGGTGGTTTTTAATTGGGAGCCCGCTTACCTAGCCATTTCTGATGGTGTCTAAGGCAAGCTTTGGCAGACCTTCCAACTGATCGAACTTACCTGACCTCTTGGTGAAATTATGTTTTGATCGGATCACTTGACTATTCGAGCTGACCCATGTCAGCTAGGTAAATCAGTGTGACTGATTTAGGTGCTCCTAGACCAGCCCTTTTAATGGTCTCCCTTAAGCTGACTTGGTGAAGTCAGTGGGAGGATCATGATAAGCTGGTTCATCTGACCTCATCCTCTAAATTATTTAAATCCTCTAAAATTATTAGGTCCTTAAAATGACAAAGTTATGGAGATAACTGAGTCATAACCTCTTATTAAGGTGTTTGATAATGAGTCCATTAACTCAATAATCATTGCAGACCCAAAGGCCTGGTACTTATTGACTAATGAAATTATCACTCATCATATGATGACTTGAAAGTGTCTCTCTAATGGTGGTTAGGTGAGCCAACCAAAGTTGGACTTAATCATTCGTTGGTTAGATACACCAAGTATGATCATGTTAATGGTTGGACCTAACCGGATCCTTACAGTGGAGGCCAAAGCCTACTGATTAGGTTTCTGGGGCAAAATTAAAATTACTAAAAATTGTTTAAAGAAATAATTGGTTATGAACCTACCCTTAGATGTACATGGGTTGGCCAACCAAAGTTGGGCTTGTGTGCAGTCTAAGTGGATTCTAGTACCCACTAAGGAATTAGGATAATTCCTCGAATTGGAGGTAGAGGCTACCAATTCGAATAAAATAGTGGGAGAAACCTTTTGATTAAAGTCCAAATCTTTAGGTTTAATAAATCAATTACTAATTAGGTTATGGTTCTCCTTTGTGCAAATATGGCCACTTTCCTATCGCTCCGATCATTGTTGGACAATGATAAGTTGGTAGGACCCAACTTCGGTAGCTGGTACCAAAAGTTGAAGATAGTCCTGGAACATGAACGGATCCTATATGTGATAATGGATCCTGCACCTGAGGAGCCAGCTGTCAATGCACGTGGAATAGTCAGAGACACTTACCAGAAGTGGCTCAGTGACGGATCACAGTGCGCTGTATCATGCTGGCTGCCATGAGCGACGAGTTCAATCGCAGATTCGAGATGGCTCAGCCAAAGGACATGCTTCAAGTGTTGGAGGATGCCTTTGGCACACCCGATGACGTGGAGAGGCACAAGACTAGTTGTGCCATCTTCAACGCCAAAATACGGGATGGTGTCTCTGTCACTGATCATGTATTGTACATGATCGAGCTGATGGAACGATTGAGCAAGCTCTGCTTTCCCTTGCATGAGCAGCTTGGAAAAGATGCAATACTGAACTCGCTGCCCAAGTCTTATCTCCCATTCCTCACTCATTATAGAATGACAAAGCCTGAAGAGAACTACCACGGGTTACTGGGGTTGTTTCAGAACTTTGAGAAGGATCACCAATTTCACAAGGAGTCGGTGAATTTAGTGGGAGGTTCGTCTTCTGATTCTCGACCTTTTAAGAAAGGGAAGAAGAACAAGAAGAAGAAAGTGAAGAAGGTGCATGTTCAAGCTGGGACATCAGTGCAGGGCCAGACCAGAAAGATCAAGCCCGATAAGAGTCTATTCTACTGGCAAGCACCTTAGATTAGATAGTGTGTCAGTTATCTACTTATGGCACTGTTGGCTAGGTCATATAAACAAGAACAGAATAAACAGGTTGACTCAAGAGGGAATCCTCGAAGTCAGTGATTGTGAATCACTTCCAACCTGTGAGTTTTGTCTTCTTGGTAAAATGATCAAGTCATCTTTTACTGGAAAAGGTGAGAGAGCTACTGAGCTCTTGGGCCTAATACATACTGATGTATGCGGGCCCATGAGCACCAGTGCTAGAGGTGGATATTTCTACTTCATAACTTTCACGGATGACCTATCCCGATATGGATATGTCTATCTGATGAAACATAAGTCGGATTCATTTGAAATGTTCAAACGATTCTGAAGTGAAGTAGAAAAATAAACTGGGAAGAGTATTAAAACTCTTCGATCTGATCAAGGAGGAGAATACCTTTCTAGTGAGTTTCTCACATATCTAGGAGAGAATGAGATTCTCTCCCAATGGACTCCTTCAGGAACACCACAGCATAATGGTGTGTCTAAAAGGAGGAATCGGACTTGTTAGACATGGTCCGATCCATGATGGGTTTTGCTAGCTTGCCGATATCCTTCTGAGGATATGCACTTGAATTGGCCTGTTATCTGTTAAATAGGGTTCCAAGTAAGTCTGTAATTAAGACTCCATGTGAGATATGGACAGGACGTAAGCCAGCACTTTCACACTTTAGGGTCTGGGGGTGCTCGGCTTATGTCAAACGATTAGTCACAGACAAACTTGGACCTAGGTCTGACAAATGCTCATTCATAGGGTACCCCAAAGAGACAAAAGGATATTTTTTCTACCATACTGATGAACAAAAGGTGTTCGTCAGTCTTAAGGCAATTTTTTTAGAAAAAGAGTTCCTTGGTGAAGGAACCGTTGCCTCTAAGGTTGAACTTGATGAAGTTCAACAGGTAGAAGGACTGACACCAATAGCTGAACCTGGGTCGAATATGATTAGATCAGATCCAGAGCTCAATGTACCTGCACCATTAAGGCGATCCGGTAGAGTACCGTATCAGCCGGACAAATACTACGGTTTCTTGGTCCGGGATGGTGATCCCATCGAACTTGATGAGAATAATGAGGATCCAATCACCTATATGGATGCAATGCAGAGACCTGATTCTGAGAAATGGCTTGAAGCCATGAAATTCGAAATGGAGTCCATGAAAGTCAATGATGTATGGACATTGGTTGACCCACCTGAAGGGGTTAAACCCATTGGGTGTAAATGGATCTTCAAAAGGAAGAGGGGCGCAGACGAAAAGGTGGAGACCTATAAAGCCCATCTGGTTGCCAAGGGGTATCGTCAACGTTATGGTATTGACTATGATGAGACATTTTTTCCTGTGGCAATGCTCAAATCCATTCGGATAATGCTTGTAATAGCTGTCCATCTGGATTATGAGATCTGGCAGATGGATGTAAAGACAGCTTTCCTGAATAGAGAGCTGATCGAAGAGGTGAATATGATACAACCTGAGGGGTTTACATCCACAGATGAGTCCAAGGTGTGCGAGCTTTAGAGATCCATTTATGGATTGAAGCAAGCTTCTCGAAGTTGGAACATGCGTTTTGATAAGGTGATCAAAACGTATGGCTTCATTAAGAATGGAGAAGAGCCCTGCATCTATAAATGGGCAAATGGTCCAGTTGTGGTATTCCTTATCTTATACGTGGATGACATTCTCTTAATCGAAAATGACATCCTCGCACTACAGGGAATAAAAGTTTGGTTGTCATCACAGTTTTCCACGAAGAACTTGGGTGAAGCATCCTACATCTTAGGGATGAAGACTATAGGGATAGATCTAAAAAGATGCTTGGGTTATCCCAGTCCATGTACATAGACACTGTGCTGAAGAGGTTCAGCATGGAGAATTCCAAGAAGGGCTGTCTACCGATAGGCCATGGAATTTTTCTCTCTAAGAAGGATTGTCCGACAACTCCTGAAGAGAGAGAACATATGAGTAGAGTCCCATATGCTTCAGCCGTGGGATCTATCACTAGGAGTAGTGAGTAGATACCAATCTGATCCTGGAGAAAATCACTGGAAAGTGGTTAAAGCCATCCTTAAGTATTTGAGAAATACTAAGGACCAATGGTTGGTTTATGACGAGTCAGATCTGAAACTTGTGGGGTTCACAGACTCTAGCTTTCAATCTGACCATGATGACAGCAGGAGCATGTCGGGTTATATCTTTACTCTGAATGGTGGAGTCATCTGCTGAAAGAGTTCCAGGCAGCATACTGTGGCGGACTCTATTTGTGAAGCGGAGTACATCGCAGCATCGGATGCCGCGAAGGAAGCTGTGTGACTGAGAAAATTCATCAACGAGCTCGGAGTAGCACCCTCCATCGATGGTCCAGTCCTGCTCTACTGTGACAGCACTGGTGCCATAGCTCAGGTGAAGGAATCCAAAGCATATCAGCGGATGAAGCACATCTGGCACCGCTTCCACCTGGTCCTAGAGATCGTGGATCGAGGTGATGTCGACTTTCAGAAGATCGATGAAAAGGAGAACCTGGCCGACCCCTTCACTAAAGCCCTGGCGATAAAGAAGTTTGACAACCACAAGTCGAAGATGGGTATTAGATACTATGCCGAGTGGCTTTAGGACAAGTGGAAGTTGTTGGGAAATGTGTCCCAAAAAGTCAATCGTCAAGCTGTTGACGGTTGAGCAATCAAGTATTGTAATTGATTTGTTAATAAATAAAATATATTTGGCATTTTCATCATAAGCTTTCATCTTCAAATGAACTCCGTTGTTATGATGAAGTCCTTAGGACTATTTAGATTCGATAAAGAGAGGATTTATCGATTAGTCCTTAAAATAGTTCACAACCAAATGATAGGCTGTTAATAAGGATGACAGCTTCTATCGAGCATAGGTCGCTGTAGGCCATATGGGTTGGTTGTCCTCTTAACCAAAGAGTGTGGAGATACTGATATGACATACAGGTGAGATGTACTAGTATATCATCATGGAACGTGACCAACTCCAGAGTATTCTGCTGTCGAGAATGTCTCTGATGGGATATAGGTATAAGTATCCTTTAGACCTGAGATCACCTCAGTGACTTGCAAGCAACTCACTGTGCTTTGGTACTGGACTAACTGAATTTCTAATTTAGGGACGGAAGGCTTCTGGGCACAGTCAAGTACTTGCGAAGTCAGAGTGTGATCGAGATGGGATTGACCACTCCAAGAGTTGGAGAAGAATGAGTCGCTGTATTTCAATTTAGCAAAATCTTGGCCAGGATAATCCATCTGATGGATTTGATATTTTGAAATATAATATGGACAACCTGATCAGAGTTGACAGTTGAACTCTGAGGTGTCTTATGATCTTTTTGGTCAAGGGGATGAATTATATGAAAACTATATCCGCATGGGTTCTAAGGATGTTGTTCCACACATTTGACCTATCCGGTCGTCGGGTACCATTGCTAGATTGTCACTTCAATTGGTACAGAAATTTATTTCTGTGCTACCGACTTAGGTCCGGACCTATGAGGTCACACACATCAGAGTTCATGATCCGATCGGATGGTTGATCATCGATTAAGAATCGTTCTAGGGTTAAATGATCAATACGATTGACATTTAATCCAGTGCAAGTGTTGCAGGAGGATCGATTAGCAATTCGATTGCTAATTGACTTAATTTGATTAAGCCAATGGGCTGAGATTAAGTCTAATTAAATATTATTTAATTAAATTTAGTTTGGGCTTGATTGGATCAAGTTCAATTGATTTATTGGATAAGCCAAGTGCAAGAAAAAACTAGTCCTAGTTCAACTAGGACTTGGGTCAATCTAATTTCTAATTTGATTAGAAAATTAAATTAGATTTAAATCTAATTTAATCTGATTAAATTAAATTTTAAGTTTTTAATTGGGTTAAGACCTATTTTAATTGGGTTGATCTAATTTTGGTTTGATTTGATTTGAGAAACCAAATTAAAACAAGTCATAAGATAGAATCCTAGTAAGACTAGGATTCCATCTTGCGCCACATAAGCCTTCCCCACGCTCTCTCTCTCATTCAATGCCAATCTCCTCTTATTTTTTGTGACAAAAGCCCTCTTCCAGGTCTCTCCCATGTTCACAAAAGATTTCCTCTCTTCTTTCTTACATGGAAGGTGGTTTGGATCAAATCAAAGAGGAATAAGTTTGGATTTCAAATTCTTTGAGATAGAGTTTTAGAAATCCAAAATTCTTTCAATTTTGCATCAAATTTATCCAATTTTTTTTTAGAATTTTCACAATTTTTAGGGTACATATTGTGTACATTTTGCTGGTGATCTATGCATGAAAATAAGGAGGAGGTGCTCAAGAGTTGGGCGCCCCTTATCTTGCTATGTTTGGATAAGCCTTGACTAGGTATTTGACCTAGACAAGGACTCTATCATATCTCTCTGTATAAAATGAGTTTCTTTATAAAATTTTTGAAAAAGATAGAGATTTTAGAGACCTTTGGGCCATCCAAAAATTAGAGAGAAAGACCTTTGGATCGTGGAGATATAATAGACACAAGATAGGGTGTCTAGAGAGAGAAACGAGAAGAAGAAGAGGGTCTTCTTCTAAGGTTATTTGTTTTCATATCTTTTCTCCCTCCCTCTTGAGTTTTCTGAGAGCGTCTCAGATCTAAAACTCCTCCTTCTACTTTTCATCTTTAGAAGAGTCCAAATTAAGAAGAAGGAGGCACCTGATCAACCATCAAAGAAGGATCAGCGCAGTACTAGCATATTGTGCTGATTTTCTGAAGTAGGACTTCTGATCGAGATTCGTGGGCTCGTGTGGATGACTCCTAGAGGTCGGACGCATATGCGGCTTGCAACATCATCCTGAAGCCCGGATCGGTGAGGTTAGAACATCTAACTTGTAAGGTAATAGATCTGATCTATTATTTAGTACATACATTAGATGTAGTATAAAAATATGTTGATATGATCAACATGTAGTTCATACTGTATATATATATTTTAATTTCTGATTTAATGCTATATAATAATCATGTAATAAGATCTTAGATCTAGGAATTCTTTAGTTTTAGAAAATAAATTTTGATTTATTTTAGTCTTCCGCTGTATGATCTTGAAAAAGCTTCAAGATCTAATCCTGAAACCATAGATCTGGTTCCTTCAGAGTCCTTATGCTTGGTGACTCTGTGATTGAGAATCAGGATTCTCTGATCATGAGTTTCACATATTTTGGGTACCGGGGTCAAGAGTCCCACTGATTTGGGACTCTTCGATCATGGTTTCATATCGATAGACTTTGATGCTTGATTGTCCATTGGATTTGGACTCAGTATTTATAAGAGGTTTAATTAGTGATTTGATTACTAATTAACTCAATTTGATTGAGTAATTATTTTTGGATCAAGTCCAATTGAATTGGATTCAATTGGGTTTGATCCGATTAGGTTAAGAGTTGATCTAATCGTCGAGGTGGTTTGATCCCTGATCGATCAGGGGTTGGGCTTAGTCAATTTTTGATTTGATTGGATTTTATTGAGCCTAATTAAACCTAATTATATTAGATTTAACTTAGTCTAATTGTACCTAACCTATTTTGATAAGGTTGGTTCAATTAGGTTTGAAACCACCTTGACTTATCTCCCTGCGCCACCTCACCTCACCTACGCCTATTTGAATTCACGAGAAACAAGTTCTGTGAATTTTCTTCCATGCAGAAGCCTTCCCACACCCCTCCTATGTGTGCAATCTGATTGGATAAAGATGGTTGGTTGGACATTCAAATTCAAATGAAGTTTGAATTTGAATGGACAACTAATCCCATGCGCCACCTTATCCACTTGTGCACCACTTCCTCCACACGAGAAAAAGTTTCTCATGTAAACTCTCCATGCACAAAGAATCCCACACCCCTCCCTTCTTACGCCTTGAGTGGATAAGGATAAGTTGATTGGCATTTGAATTCAAATTCGATTTGAATTTAAGTGAGCAACCACCTAGCTTTATCCTCTCACACGGTGAAGATGCGATCTTGCACTGTTTTAAAAGGAAAGAGAAGGTGGGGCATGCACACAATTTTATTTGAGAGAGAAGGTTGTGTGAGAAGGCCTTGTGCGTGAGATTAGAAGTTCAAAAAAATTTTGAGAGAAAAGAAAAGAAAGAAAGTGGGCGTAGGATTTTCTGTGAGTACCTTAGGGTTTCTGCCTAGGATTCGGGAAGTGAGAAAGTGAGCTATGAGTGTCTTGAGCCCACCAAATTTTAGGAAGAGCTTCATCAACCTCTCAAGTATCTCTGCTGATGATCTGGAGTATCTGAAAAGTCGGCAGACACCGATCGAAGGAGTTCAATCAGCATCAGCCGTCGAAAGGATTCTGCAACGAACTAGCATTCGTGAGGAGTCGATCAGATCGAAAGCTTTGTGTGGATGATCTACAGAGGCCAGACATACTGTGTGACTACATTGCAATGATCAGACCATTCTAACGATAATTGGACTACAGTGATCGACTACCTGCAGGAAGGTAATGTATTCTGAACACATAACAGTAAAACGTTTACCGTAGAAGTTTAAATTTTAAATTTAAATGCATGCCATATATATCATATTTAGATCCTTGTGTAGGATTAATAGATATTAATTAATTAGATTAATTAATAATTTTTACTGTAAAATTATAATTTTGAAAAGTTATAAAATTACTATTTTACCCCTGCACTGAAAATTCACTACATCCCTTGTATGAGCAGCTTGGGAAAGATGCAATACTGAACTCGCTGCCTAAGTTTTATCTTCTATTCCTCACTCATTATAGAATGAAAAGCCTGAAGTAAACTACCATGAGTTACTGGGGTTGCTTCAGAACTTTGAGAAGGATCACCAACTCTACAAGGAGTCGGTGAACTTAGTGGGAGGTTCGTCTTCTGGTTCTCGCCCCTTTAAGAAAGGGAAGAAGAATAAGAAGAAGAAAGTGAAGAAGGTGCTAGTTCAGGTTGGGACATAAGTGCAGGATCAGATTAGAAAGATCAAGTCTGATAAGAGTCAAGCTGAATGCTTCTTTTGCAAGAAGCAGGGGCACTAGAAGAGGAACTGTCCTTAGTACATTGCCTCCCTAGATCCGAACAGGCAGAGAAAGAAGCAAGCTGTTGCTGGATAAGGTATTTATATGATAACTCCTTGTAATTTCTCTATTTATGATATAACTGACTAGGTATTGGATACCGGTAGTCCTTACTATATTTGTAATTTGTTGCAAGGGTTGCAGGTCAGTAGGAGATTCGAGCAAGATGAGAGGTTCCTGAATGTTGGAGATGGAAGACTAGTTTCAGTTTAGCATTAAGAATCTTAAAACTTGTATTTGAGTCCCATACCATTATTCTTAATGATTGACATTTTTGTCTTAGTTTCTTTTTAAATATTATTTCTGTAAGCCTTCTGACAAAAAATGATTATGAAATTTCAATAAAGAAACAAGTTTATAATATCATTATGAATGGTGTTATTATTTTTTGTAGACATTTGAACAATGGTGTGTATATGTTATCACAACCTGTTAACGTAGTCTATTCTACAGGCAAGCACCCTAGATTAGATAGTGTATCAGATATCTACTTATGGCACTGTAGGCTAGGTTATATAAACAAGAACAGGATAAACAGGTTGACTCAAGAGGGAATCCTCGAAGTCAGTGATTGTGAATCACTTCCAACCTGCGAGTCCTATCTTCTTGGTAAAATGATCAAGTCACCTTTTACTGAAAAAGGTGAGAGAGCTACTGAGCTCTTGGGCCTAGTACATACTGATGTATGCGGGCTCATGAGCACAAGTGCTAGAGGTAGATATTTCTACTTTATCACTTTCACAGATGATCTATCCAGATATGGATATGTCTATCTGATAAAATATAAGTCGGATTCATTTAAAATATTCAAATGATTCTGAAGTGAAGTAGAAAAACAAACTGGAAAGAGTATTAAAACTCTTCAGTCTGACTGAGGAGGAGAATACTTTTCTGGTGAGTTTCTCATATATCTGGGAGATTCTCTCCCAATGGACTCCTCCAGGAACACCACAGCATAATGGTGTATCTGAAAGGAGAAATCGGACTCTGTTAGACATGGTCCGCTCCATGATGGGTTTTGCCAGCTTGTCGATATTCTTCTGGAGATATGCACTCGAATCAGCCTGTTATCTGTTAAATAGGGTTCCAAGTAAGTCTGTAATTAAAACTCCATATGAGATATGGACAGGGCGTAAGCAAGCACATTCATACCTTAGGGTCTGGGGGTGCCCGACCTATGTCAAACGGTTAGTTACAGATAAACTTGAACCTAGGTCTGACAAATGCACATTCATAGGGTACCCCAAAGAGACCAAAGGATATTTTTTCTACCATGCTGATGAACAAAAAGATGTTCGTCAGTCATAAAGCAACCATTTTAGAAAAAGAGTTTCTTGGTGAAGGAACCGTTGCCTCTAAGGTTGAACTTGATGAAGTTCAACAAGTAGAAGGATCAACACCAATAGCTGAATCTGAGTCGGATTTGATTAGATTAGATCCGGAGCCCAATGTACTTGCACCATTAAGGCAATCCGATAGAGTACCACGTCAGTCGGACAGATACTATAATTTCTTGGTCCGAGACGGTGATCTCATCCAACTCGATGAGAACGATGAGGATCTGATCACCTATATGGATGTAATACAGAGATCTAATTCTGAGAAATGGCTTGAATTCATGAAATTCGAAATGGAGTCCATGAAGGTCAACGATGTATGGACATTAGTTGACCCATCTGAAGGGGTTAAATCCATTGGGGGTAAATGGGTCTTCAAAAGGAAGAGGGGCGTAGACAGAAAGGTAGAGACCTATAAAGTCCATCTGGTTGCCAAGGGGTATCGTCAACATTATGGTATTGACCATAACAAGATGTTCTCCCCTGTGGCAATACTCAAATCTATTCGGATAATGCTTGTAATAGCTGTCCATCTGGATTATGAGATCTAGCAGTTGAATCCTGAATGGAGAGTTGATCGAAGAGGTGTATATGATACAACCTAAGGGGTTTACATCCACAGATGAGTTCAGGGTGTGCAAGTTTTAGAGATCCATTTATAAATTGAAGTATGCTTCTCGGAGTTGGAACATGCATTTTGATAAGATGATCAAAATGTATGGCTTCATTAAGAACGGAGAAGAGCCTTGCATCTATAAATGGGCTAATTGTCTAGTTGTGGTATTCCTTGTCTTGTACGTGGATGATATTCTCTTAATCGGGAATGACATCCCCGCACTACAGGGAATAAAAGTTTGGTTGTCATCATAGTTCTCCATGAAGGATTTCGGTGAAGCATCCTACATCCTAGGGATGAAGATCTATAGGGATAGATTTAAAAAGATGCTTAGGTTATCCCAGTCCACGTACATAGACACTGTGCTGAAGAGGTTCAGCATGGAGAATTCCAAGAAGGGCTATCTACCGATAGCCCATAAAATTTCTCTCTAAGAAGGATTGTCCGACAACTCCTGAAGAGAGAGCGTATGAGTAGAGTCCTATATGCTTTGATCGTGGGATCTATCATGTACGCCATGATATGTACAAGGCAGATGTGGCAACTCACTAGGAGTAGTGAGTAGATATTAATATGATCCTGGAGAAAATCACTGAAAAGTGGTTAAAGCCATCCTTAAGTATTTGAAAAATACTAAAGACCAATGGTTGGTTTATGGCGAGTCAGATCTGAAACTTGTGGGGTTCACAAACTTCAGCTTTCAATCTGACCATGATGACAGTAGAAGCGTGTCGGGTTAATCTTTACTCTGAATGATAGAGCCATTTGCTGGAAGAGTTCCAAGCAGCATACTGTGGTAGACTCTGTTTGTGAGGTGGAGTACATCGCAGCATCGGATGCCGCGAAGGAAGCTGTGTGGTTGAGAAAATTCATCACCGAGTTCGGAGTAGCACCCTCCATCGATGGTTCGATCCTACTCTCCTGTGACAGCACTGGTGCCATTGCTCAGACGAAGGAATCCAAAGCACACCAGCAAACGAAGCACATTTTGCACCGCTTCCATCTGGTCTGGGAGATCGTGGATCGAGGTGACGTCGACCTTCAAAAGATCGATGGAAAGGAGAACCTGGCCGACCCCTTCACTAAAGCCCTCGCGATAAAAGAGTTCAACAACCATAAGTCGAAGATGGGTATTAGATACTGTACCGAGTGGCTTTAGGACAAGTGAGAGTTGTTGAAAAATATATCCCAAAAGCCAATCATCAAACTGTTGACGGTTGAGCAACCTTGTATTGTAATTGATTTGTTAATAAATAAAATATATTTTTTGGCATCTTCATCATAAGTTTTTATCTTCTAATAAACTCCATTGTTGTGATGAAGTCCTTAAGACTATTTAGGTTCGATAAAGAGAGGATTTATCAATTAGTCCTTAAAACTGTTCACGACCAAATGATAGGTTGTTAATAAGGACGACAGCTTCTATCGAGCATAGATCGCTGTAGGCCATATGGGTTGGTTGTCCTCTTAACCAAGAAGTGTGGAGACATTGATATGGCATACAGATGAGATGTAAGGGTACATCGTCATTGAACGTGATCAACTCCAGAGCATTTTGCTGTCGAGAATGTCTCTGATGGGATATAGGTATAAGTATCCCTTAGACCTGAGATTGCCTCAGTGACTTGCAAGCAACTCACTGTGCTTTGGTACTGGACTAACTGAATTTCTAATTCAGTGATGGAAGGCTTTTGGGCACAGTCAAGTACTTGCAAAGTCAGAGTGTGATCGAGATGGGATTGACCACTTCAAGTGTTGGAGAAGAATGAGTCGCTATGTTTCAATTTAGCAAAATCTTGGCTAGGATAATCCATCAGATGGATTTGATATTTTGAAATATAATGTGGACAACCTGATCAGAGTTGACAGTTGAACTCTGAGGTGTCCTATGAGCATTTTGGTCAAGGGATGAATTATATGAAAACTATATCCGTATGGGTTCTAAGGATGTTGTTCTATACATTCGACCTATCCGACCGTCGGATACCATTGCTAGATGGTCACTTTGATTGGTATAAAAATTTATTACTATTTTAGCAATTTAGATTCGAATCTATGAGGTCACTCACATTAGAGTTCATGATCTGATCGGATGGTTGATCAATGATTAAGAATTATTCTAGGGTTGAACGATCAATACGATTGACATTTAACCTAGTACAAGTGTTGCAGGAGGATCGATTAGCAATTTAATTGCTAATTGACTTAATTTGACTAAGCCAATAGGCTAAGATTAAGTCTAATTAAATATTATTTAATTAGATTTAGTTTGGTCTTGATTGGATCAAGTGCAATTGATTTATTGGATAAGCCAAGTGTAAGAAAAAACTAGTCTTAATTCAATTAGGACTTGGGTCAACCTAATTTTTAATTCAATTAAAAAATTAAATCAGATTTAAATCTAATTTAATCTGATTAAATTAGGTATTTAATTGGGTTATGACCTATTTTAATTAGGTTGATTTGGTTTTGGTATGATTTGATTTGAGAAACCAAATTTGAACAAGTCATAGATTGAATCCTAGTAAGACTAGAATTCCACCTTGCGCCACCTTAGCCCCCTATGCCCACTCTCTCTTATTTTATGTGACAAAACCTTCTCTCCCAAGCCTTCACACATGCCTAAAGCTTTTCTCTCTTTCTCTCTTACATGGAATATGGTTGGTGGACCAAGTCGGAGTAGAAATTAGTTTGGATTTCAAATTCTATGAGATAGAATTTTAGGAAACCAAAACTCTTTCCTTATGGCACTGATTTTATCCAAATTTTTTTTGAGATTTTCATGGTTTTATGGTACATATTATTCACCCTTTGCTGGTAGTCCATGGTAGAAAAAAAAAGAGTAGGCACCCAAGAGTTGGGCACCACTTGTCATGCCCTGTTTGGATTTTTCTTGACTAGATATTTGACCTAGACAAGTATTCTTCATATCTTATTATTTAAGATGAATTTCTTCTTAAAATTTTTGTGATTATAGAGCATTAAGAGACCTTTGAGGCATGTGAAAATCAGAAAGAAAGAGTGTTGGGGTGTGGAGATATAATAGACACAAAACTGTGTCTGGGTTTGAGCAATGAGGAGAAGAAGAGGGTCTTCTTCTAGGGTTGCTGTGTTCACCTCTTTCCTTCCTCTATCTGTGAGTTTTCTGAGAGTGTCTCACATCTAAAGCTCCTTCTCCAACTTCTCATCTTTGGAAGAGTCCAAATCAAGAAGAAGGAGGCATCTGATCGACCATCGAAGGAGGATCAGCACAGTATTGTGGGGATAATTCAGTGCAGGGTTAAAATGGTAATTTTAAAACTTTTTCAAAATTATGATTTTACAGCAGAAAAATATTAATTAATCTAATTACTTAATATAAATTTACCCTACACTAGGATCTAAATATGATATATAGCATGCATTCATTTAACTTTAAATTTCAAATTCAAACAGTAAACACTTTATGTAATATGTCCAAAACACAATATCTTTGTGCGGGTAGTAGATCGCCGTAATCTGATCACCGTCGGGAGAGTTTGATCATTGTGATATAGCTACACAGTGTATCTGGCCTCCGCGGATCATCCACACGGAGCTCCCGGTCTGATCGACTCCTCACAAATGCTAGCTCGTTGTAGAACCCTTTTGACGATCGATGCTGATCGAACTCCTTCAATCGATGTCTGTCGATTCTTTGGATGCTTTGGATCATCAATAGATGTGTTGAGAGGATGTAGAAGATCTTCCTGAGATTTTGTGGGCTCACGACACTCGTAGCTCACTTTCTCTCTTCCCGAACCTCAGGCTAAAACTCTAGGGAACTCATCGAAAACCTTGCACCCACTTTTCTTTCTTTTCTTTCTTTTTCTCTTGGAAGGATATGGACTTCCTTCTCATGCACAAGACTTTTCACACCTCAAAATTTTTCTCTAAAAATCTTCTACTTATTGCACGCCCCACTCTTCTCCTCCTTTTATAACAACATCAAATGTCTTATCCAAAAGAAAGGATAAAGATGAGTAATTGCACATTTGAATTCAAATCAAATTTTGAATTCAAATGGACACCAACTCATCCCTTATCCACTAAAGACGTGAGGCGTGGCTTAAATTATGCATGGAGAGATTTCATGAGAAATCTTTTCTCATGTAATAAATGGGGCATAAAAAAAAGATAAGGTGCAAAGATTGATTGCCCATTCAAATTCAAACTTTATTTTGAATTTGAATGGCCAACCAATTATCCTTATCCATTCATATGGTACATTAAAGTGGGGCATGGAGAGGGCTTGGCGTGAGGAAATAATTCATGAGAAGTTCCTTCTCATGAATTCAAATGGGTGCAATGGAAGTGAGGTGGCGCATGGAGATTGGGTCAAGGTGGTTTAATTATTTAAACCAACCTAATTGAACCAAATAATTTAGGTCCAATTAGACTAATTTAAACCCAACTAAATTAGGTTTAATTAGACTCAATAAAATTCTAATCAAATCAAGAATTGACTAATCCCAACCCCTGATCAAATCAGGGACCAAACCATCTCGACGATTAGGTCAACTCTTAACCTAATCGGGTCAAACCCAACTGAATCCAATTCAATTGGACTTGATCCAAAAATAATTACTCAATCAAATTGAGTTAATTAGTGATCAAATCACTAATTAAACCTCTCATAAATACTGAGTCCAAATCCGATGGACAATCAGGCATCAAAATTTATCGATATGTAACCCTGATCGAAAAGTCCCAACCAGTGGGACTCTTGTCCCTATTACCCATAATGTGTGGAACTCATGATCAGAGAATCCTGATTCTCGATCACTGAGTCCCAAACATGTAAGATTCTACATCAGCCATCAGATCAGATAGGAACCTCTAATGTGTGTGACCCCGCAGGTTCGAACCTAAGTCGGTAGCACAGGAACCAATTCCTGTACTAATCGAAGTGACCATCTAGCAATAGTACCCGACATCCGGATAGGTTGAAGAGTCATAATCACAACACTCGAAACCTACATGAATATGGTTATTGTATAATTCATCCTTTTGACCCCTGTGTTTAGGATGACTCAGGGTTAAACTGTCAACCCTGATTAGATCATCCGAATCATGCTTAACTCAAACAGTCCTGTGACTCCTCACAAGGACTACCCTGGCCAAGGTTTTGCTAAATTGAAACACGACTATACACAGCTCCTAAACTGGAGTGGTCAATCCCATCTTGTCACACGCACCGACAAGTCAAGTACTTGACTACACCCAGCAGCCTTCCATCACTGAATTAGAAATTCAGGGAGTCCAGTGCGTAAGTGCAGCGAGTTGTTTGCAATTCACCGTGACGGTCTCAGGTCGGAGGGATATTTATACCCATATTCCATCGGAGTAAATCTTGACAGCAGAAAAAACTCCGGAGTCGGTCACGTTTAGTGCAGATGTACCCTTACATCTCACTTGTATTCCATACCAGTGTCTCCACACTCATTGGTTAAGAGGACAACCAACCTATATGGCACACAACGACCTATGTTTGATAAACGTTGTCATCCTTGGTAACAACGTATCATTTGGTCGCGAACAGATTTAAGGACTAAACAACAAATCCTCCTTTGTCGAGTCTAAATAGTCCTAAGGACTTCACCACAACATAGGAGTTCATTAGAAGATGAAATATTTTGTGATGAAAAGTGCCAAAATAATTTTTATTAATTCATAATTCATGTACATATACAAAAATGAGCACAACCGTTAACAGGCTGACGATTGGCTTTGGGATACTATTTCCAACAATCTCCCACTTGGCCTAAAGCCAATTGGTGCAGTATCTAACACCCATCTTCAACTTGTAGTTATTGAACTCCTTCACCGCAATGGCTTTAGTGAATGGGTCGGCCAGGTTCTCCTTTTCGTCGATCTTCTAAAGATCGACGTCACCTCAATCCGTAATTTCTCGGATGAGATGGTAGCGGTGCAGAATATGCTTCATCCGCTGGTGTGCCTTTGGTTCCTTCGCCTGAGCAATGACTCCAGAGCTGTCACAGTAGAGCAGAACTGGACCAACAATGGAGGGTGCTACTCCGAGCTCGATGATGAATTTTCTCAGCCACACCACTTCTTTGGCAGCATCTGATGCAGCGACATACTCTACCTCGCAAACTGAATCAGCCACAGTGTGCTGCTTGAAACCTTTCCAGCAGATAGCCCCACCATTAAGGGTAAAAATAAATCCCGACACACTTTTGCTGTCATCGTGATCAGACTGGAAACTAGAGTCTGTAAACTCTATAAGTCTTAAGTCCGATTCACCATAAACAAGCCACTGGTCCTTAGTATTTCTTAAATACTTCGAGATGATTTTAACAACCTTCCAGTGATTCTCCCCTGGATCAAATTGGTATCTACTCACTACCCCTAGTGAGTATGCCACATCTGATCATATACATGTCATGACGTACATGATAGATCCTACTGTCGAAGCATATAGAATCCTACCCATACGCTCTCTCTTTTGCGGTGTTGTCGGACAATCCCTTTTCGAGAGAGAAATTTTATGGCCTATCGGAAGATAGCCTTTCTTGGAATTATCCATGCTAAATCTCTTCAGCATAGTATCAATGTACGTGGACTGTGATAAACTAAGCAACTTTTTAGATCTATCCCTATAGATCCTCATCCTTAGGATGTAGGAAGCTTCTCCCAGATCCTTCATGGAGAACTGTGACGACAACCAAATCTTTATTCCCTATAATGTAGGGACATCATTTCCGATTAAGAGAATATCATCCACATACAATACAAGAAATACTACTACTGGACCATTAGCCCACTTATAAATGCAGGGCTCTTCTCTGTTCTTAACGAAGCCATACATTTTGATCGTCTTATCAAAATGTATGTTCCAACTCCGTGATGCCTGCTTAAGTCCATAAATGGACCTCTGTAGCCTGCACACCTTAGACTCATCTGTGGATGTGAATCCTTCAGGTTGTATCATATACACCTCTTCATCCAGCTCTCCATTTAGGAAAGCTGTCTTCACATCCATCTACCAGATTTCATAGTCCAGATGGGCAGCTATCGCAAGCATAATCTGAATGGATTTGAGTATTACCACAGGAGAAAACATCTCGTCATAGTCTATACCATAACGTTGACGATATCCCTTGGCAACCAGATGGGCTTTATAGGTTTTCACCTTTCCATCTGCGCCTCTCTTCCTCTTGAAGACCCACTTACACCCTATGGATTTTACTCCTTCGAGTGGGTCAACCAATGTTCGCACATCGTTGACCTTCATGGACTCCATTTCGGATTTCATGGCTTCTAGCCATTTCTCAAAGTTGGGTCTCTGCATTGCATCCATGTAGGTGATCGGATCCTCATCGTTTTCATCAAGTTCGATAGGATCGTCATCTCGGACCAAGAAACCATAGTATCTATCCGATTGACGTGGTACTCTACCAGATTGCCTTAAGAGTGCTTGAACAATGGGCTCCGGATCTGATCTAATCAAATCTGGTTCAGGTTCAACAATTGTGTCAGTTTTTCCACCTGCCGAACTTCGTCAAGTTCGATCTTAGAGGCAACAGTCCCTTCATCAAGGAACTCCTTTTCCAAAAAGATTGTCTTAAGGCTGACAAATACTTTTTGCTCATCAGCTAGGTAGAAGTAATACCCTTTGATCTCTTTTGGATACTCTATAAAATTACACTTGTCAGACCTAGGTCCTAGCTTGTTCGTAATTAAACGTTTAACATAAGCCGGACACCCCCAAATCCTAAGGTGCGAGAGTACTGGCTTACGTCCTATCCATATCTCATATGGCTTTTAGTTACAGACTTACTCGAAACTCTATTTAGAAGGTAACAAGTTGATTCGAGTGCATATCCCTAGAGGGAGATCGACAGACCAGCAAACTCCATCATGGATCGAACCATATCCAACAAGGTCCGATTCCTCCTTTCCGACACACCATTATGCTGTGGTGTTCCCGGAGGTGTCAACTGAGAGAGAATCCCATTCTCCCCAAGATATGTCAGAAAATCATTGGAAAGGTATTCACCTCCTCGATTAGATCGAAGAGTTTTAATACACCTTCCAGTTTATTTTTCTACCTCATTTCGGAATAGTTTGAACATTTCAAACGACTCCGACTTATGCTTCATTAAATAGACATACCCATACCTTGATAGATCGTCTGTGAAGGTTATGAAGTAGAAATATTCACCTCTTGCACTTGAGCTCATGGGTCCACATACATTAGAATGTACCAGAGCCAAGAGTTCACTGGCTCACTCACCTTTTCCAGTAAAAGGTGACTTGGTCATTTTACCAAGAAGATAGGACTCAGAGGTTGGAAGTGATTCACAATCACCTACTTCAAGAATTCTTTCTTGAGCCAATCTGTTTATCCTGTTCTTATTGATATGACCTAGCCTATAGTGCCAAAGGTAGACTTCTGACACATTATCTATTCTAGGGCATTTACTGGAGGTTTGAACCACATTAACAGGTTGTGATAGAAAGTAAATTTTATTATTAAGTTGTCCAACAAATATTGTAACACCATTCAAAATGATATTGCAAATATTTTTTTTTATTAAAAATTGATAACTGTTCATGGCCAAAAGGCCTACAGAAGTAATATTTAATAAAAAGCTTGGACAATAGTGACATTCACTCAGAATTATGTTTTGAGAATTGATTACAAGGTTCATAATTCTAATGCTAGAACTGAAACTTTGCTTCCATCTCCAACGTTCAGGAATCTCTCGTCTTCATCAATCTCCTACTGACCTGCAGACCCTGCATCGAATTGCAAATATGATAAGGGCTTTCGGTATCCAATATCCAGACAGTACTATCACAAATGGAAAAGTTGCAAGGTGGTATCATATAAGTACCTTGCTTCTTCTTCGTCCTGTTTGGGTCCAGGGAGGCAATGTATAGAGGATAGTTCCTCTTCCAATGCCCCTGCTTCTTGCAAAAGTAGCACTCCGCCTGACTCTGGTCAGGCTTGCGCTTCTTGATCTGACCCTGTGCAGACGTTCCAACATGCAGCTGCACCTTCTTATTCTTCTTCTTCTTGTTCTTCTTCCCTTTCTTAAAGGGTCGACGATCAGAAGAAGATCCTCCCACAACATTCACTGACTCCTTATGGAGCTGGTGATCCTTCTCAAAGTTCTGCAGCAACCCCAACAAGCCGTGGTAGTTCACTGCAGGCTTTGTCATTCGAAAATGAGTAAGGAAGGGAAGGTAGGACTTGGGCAGAGAATTAAGGATCGCATCCTTACTGAGCTGCTCGTGTAAGGGAAAGCCCAGTTTACTTAAGCACTCAATCATTTCGATCATGTACAGTACATGATTAGTGACTGAGGCTCCATCCCTCATCCGAGCATTGAAAATGGCACAACTAGTTTTGTGCCTTTCAACATCATCAGGCATGCCAAAAGAGTCGTTCAACATTTGAAGCATCTCCTGTGGCTGGGCATTCTCGAACCTGTGACTGAACTCATCATTCATTACCGCCAGCATTATGCACCAGATGTTGGTGCGATCATTGAGCCACTTCTGGTAAGTGTCTCGGACCGTCCCTCTAGCATTCAGGACTGGCTCCTCAGGTGCCGGATCCGTTACTACATAAAGGATCCGCTCATACTCAAAGATGATTTTTAATTTTCGATACCAGCTATCAAAATTAGGTCCCATGAGCTTGTCATTATCTAATAATGATCGGAGCGACAGGATAGTGGCCATAGCTGCATAAAGAAAAACCAGACCTATATTAGTACATAAATTATTAATACTAAAGACTTAGACTTTTGTCTAAAGTTTCTCCTGGTATTTTTACGAACTGGTAGCCTCAACCTCCAATTCGAGGAATTACTTTAATTCCTTAGTGGGTACTAGAATCCACACAAACTACACACGAGCCCAACTTTGGTTGGTCAACCCATGTGCATCTATGGGTAGGTTCATAACCAGTTGTTTCTCTAAACAACTTCTAGTAATTGATTTTGTTCCAGAACCTAATCAGTAGGCTTTGGCCTCCACTGAAAAGATCTGATTAGGTCCAACCATTAACATGATTTGATTTGGTGAATCGGACCAATAAATGATTAGGCTCGACTTTAGCCGGCCAACCTGACCACCATCAGAAAGACTCAAACCAAATTATCATATTATGAATGATAATTCTATTAGTCAATAAGCACCAGGCCTTTGGGCCTTCAATGATTATTAAACTAATGGACTCATTATCACTCACTTAATGGGAGGCTATGACTTAGTTATTAATATAACTTAATCATTTTTAGGGACCTAATAATTTTTGAAGATTTTATTAAAGGATAGATGAGAAGAAAATATCCAGCCAATTTCAATCCTCCCACTGACTTCACCAAGTCAGATTAAAAAAAAAGATTTAATTAAAGCTGGCATCAGGAGCACCTAAATCAGTCAAACTGATTTACCTAATGACATGGGTGAGCTCTAATCACCAAGTGATCTAATCAAAATCTAATTCACCAAGTTGGCCAGGTAAGTGAGATCAGTGGTGGGGATAAGCCATTAACTCGTCAGAGATCGAATCACTGCGAGTAGCTCCCGCTTAAAAACCACTGGTCAAACTATCAAACTTACCTTAGACACCAACCGATTTATTAGTTTTAATTTGATCAACTTAGTAAATAGGGTTCCACCGTGTAGCCATGAATTAAGTCCATCTTGGTCTAGTTAAAGACATGGACCCATTCAACTACAACTATTGGAGTTGAGTCTAGAGTATCCTTGACCTAATCTAATTCAACTTTTGATTAGATTTGATCAATTACTCTAATTTAATCCATTTCTTTAAGCTAACCTTAGGTCTAACCCAATTATGGACCTAATCCATCTAACCCATTGGCCCATAAGTTTATGCAATTGTCTTAGATCTTAATTCATAATTCTAGACCTACTAGACAACACTTAATTCTTTTAATTAAGTATTTGGACTGATGGGTCAGGGTTTGGCATTTCAAAAATAATTTTCAAATTTGAAAGGTTTTATTTTCTGTTCACCAAATATGTTGACTCATTTCACAAATAGATCAGTACATTTCATAAATAGCAATCCTATTGCTAATTACATAACAGAAAATAACTCAATCAAAATAAATCATGAATATTCCTTTAGATCTAATCTAACACATTCATGATAAATTTTACAATAGAATCTTTATAATTAATTCTTTTTGCTGCTTCATCTGCATGGGATATAATTGCAGCGGCACCCCTACTGCCATAGGAGACCCCATCGAATGGGAGGAGAGGGCCTTTAAACCCTACTTTTCTCCTATGACCGGACGGCCATGGCAACCAACCCAGTTTGATTACTTGCTACTTGGATCAAGTATATCTAAATATACCAATTTCAAAATTTAAATTTCAAATTTCAAATTTTAAATTTTAAATTTTGAATTTCAAATTTCAAATAAATTTCAAATTTTAAATTTTTAAATTTTGAATTTCAAATTTTGAATTTTAAATTTAAAATTTCAACCAAATTTCAAATTTCAAATTTTGAATTTCAAATTTTTGAATTTCAAATTTTAAAATTGAAATTTTAAATTTTGAATTTCAAATTTTTGAATTTTGAATTTCAAACAACTTTCAAAATTCAAATTTTAAATTTTAAATTTTAAATTTTAAATTTAAACTTTTAGATTATAACTTAATCTATGCATGCAAATATATATATCATATCTGAGAACCCGCTCTGATACCATTTGTGGGGATAATTTAGTGCAGGGGTAAAATGGTAATTTTAAAATTTTTTCAAAATTATGATTTTACAGTGGAAAAATATTAATTAATCTAATTAATTAACATAAATTTATCCTACACTAGGATCTAAATATGATATATAGCATGCATTCATTTAAATTTGAATTTCAAATTCAAACAGTAAATACTTTACTGTAATGTGTTCAGAACACAATACCTTGTGCGGGTAGTAGATTACCGTAATTTGATCACCGTCAGGAGAGTCTGATCATTGCGATGCAGCCACACAGTATGTCTGACCTCTGTGGATCGTCCACATAAAGCTCCTGGTCTGATCGACTCCTCACGAGTGCTAGCTCATTGTAGAGCTCTTTTGACGGTCGATGCTGATCGAACTCCTTCGATCGATGTCTGTCGATTCTTCGAATGCTCTGGATCATCAACAAACGTGCTTGAGAGGATGTAGAAGATCTTCCTGAGATTTTGTGGGCTCACGACATTCGTAGCTCACTTTCTCTCTTTCCGAACTCCAGGCTAAAACTCTAGGAAACTCACCGAAAATCTTGCACCCACTTTTCTTTCTTTTCTTTCTTTTTCTCTTGGAAGGATATGGACTTCCTTCTCATGCACAAGACTTCTCATGTCCCAGAATTTTTTTTCAAAAATCTTTTACTTGTTGCACACCCCACTTTTCTCCTCCTTTTATAACAACATCAAATATCTTATCCAAAAGAAAGGATAAAGATGAGTAATTGCACATTTGAATTCAAATCAAATTTTGAATTCAAATGGACACCAACTCATCCCTTATCCACTAAAGGCGTGAGGCATGGCTTAAATTGTGCATGGAGAGATTTCATGAGAAACCTTTTCTCATGTAATAAATGGGGCGTAAAAAAATGGATAAGGTGCAAAGATTGATTGCCCATTCAAATTCAAACTTTATTTTGAATTTGAATGGCCAACCAATCATCCTTATCCATTCATATGGCATATTAAAGTGGGGCATGGAGAGGGCTTGGCATGAGGAAATAATTCATGAGAAGTTCCTTCTCATGAATTCAAATGGGTGCAATGGAAGTGAGGTGGCGCATGGAGATTAGATCAAGGTGGTTTAATTATTTAAACCAATCTAATTGAACCAAATAATTTAGGTCCAATTAGACTAATTTAAACCCAATTAAATTAGACTTAATTAGGATCAATAAAATTCTAATCAAATCAGGAATTGACTAAGCCCAACCCTTGATCAAATCAGGGATCAAACCATCTCGACGATTAGGTCAACTCTTAACCTAATCGGATCAAACCTCACTGAATTCAATTCAATTGGACTTGATCCAAAAATAATTACTCAATTAAATTAAGTTAATTAGTGATCAAATCATTAATTAAACCTCTCATAAATACTGAGTCCAAATTCGATGGGCAATCGGGCATCAGAATTCATCGATATATAACCCTGATCGAAAAGTCCCAACCAGTGGGACTCTTGACCCCGGTACCCATAATGTGTGAAACTCGTGATTAGAGAATCCTGATTCTCAATCATTGAGTTCCAAATATATAGGATTCTACATCAGCCATCAGATCAGATAGGAACCTCTAATGTGTGTGACCCCGTAGGTTCGAACCTAAGCCGGTAGCACAGGAACCAATTCCTGTACTAATCGAAGTGACCATCTAGCAATGGTACCCGACATCTGGATAGATCAAAGAGTCATAATCGTAACACTCAAAATCTACATGAATATGGTTACTGTATAATTCATCCATTTGACCCCTGTGTTTAGGGTGACTCAGGTTAAACTGTCAACCCTGATCAGATCATCCAAATCGTGCTCAACTCAAACAGTCCTGTGACTCCTCACAAGGACTACCCTGGCCAAGATTTTGCTAAATTGAAATATGACTATACACAGATCCTAAACTAGATTGGTCAATCCCATCTTGACACACGCACTGACAAGTCAAGTACTTGACTACACCCAGCAGCCTTCCATCACTGAATTAAAAATTCAGGTAGTCCAGTGCCTAAGTGCAGTGAGTTGGTTGCAAGTCATCGTGGTGATCTCAGATCGGAGGGACATTTATACCCATATTCCATCGGAGCAAATCTTGATAGCAAAAAAAGCTCCAGAGTCAGTCACATTCAGTACAGATGTACCCTTACATCTCACCTGTATGCCATACCAGTGTCTCCACACTCATTGGTTAAGAGGACAACCAACCTATATGGCACACAACGACCTATGCTTAATAAATATTGTCATCCTTGGTAACAACGTATCATTTGGTCACGAACAGATTTAAGGACTAAACGATAAATCCTCCTTTGTCGAGTCTAAATAGTCCTAAGGACTTCACCACAACATAGAAATTCATTAGAAGATGAAACATTTTATGATGAAAAATATTAAAATAATTTTTATTAGTTCATAATTCATGTACATATACAAAAATGAGCACAACCATCAACAGATTGACGATTGGCTTTGGGACACTATTCCCAATAAGTACTAGTATACTATGCTGATTTCCTGGATCAGAATTTTTGATCATGATTCATGGGCTCGTGTGGATGACTCCTAGAGGCCGGACGTGTGTGCGACTCGCAACATCATCCTCAAGTCTGGATCAGCAAAGTTAGAATGTCTAACTTGCAAGGTAATAGATCTGATCTATTATATTTTACATATATTAGATGTAGTATAGAAATATGTTGATATGATCAAATATAGTTCTTGCTCTTTATATTTTAATTTTTAATTTAATACCATGTAATAATCATCTAATAGGATCTTAGATCTAAAGATTCTCTGATTTTATAAGATAAATTTTGATTTATTTTAGTTTTTCGCTGTCAGATCTTGAAAAAGTTTCAAGATCTAACCCTGAAATCCTAGATCTGGTTCCTTCAATTGATATCAGAGCCTAAGTTGTTTATTACATGATTATTTATACATGCTTAGATTATTTTTTTGATTAGATCTAATTTATAATATGATTGTTAAATCTGAAATTAAATTTTTTAAACCAATCACGAACTGTAGGTTGTCCTGTTGTAAGGTTTACCCCTTATAGTGCAAAGGTTGTTGTTGCTCCTAGATTGATTTTGATGATTACAAAGCAGATTGAAGGGATACAAATAATTTTAAAATGAAAAATCCTTATGCTCTTCAAGAGCAAAATTGTAATTTCACTAAAATCCTGATTTGATAGTACCATTTGATAGAACAAATAATTTGAAATCTATTGGTGAAAATTTCATTGTGTTTGGACTTATATTTTTGAAGTTATGAAGGTTTGAAGTGCATGAGTCGACTCATGAGTCAACTCATGGCACTGTGAGCTGATTGGCACGCAAAAATTCTCCTTGGCACGCTAGTTTTCTGGCTTGGCATGACCTGTGAGTCGACTCATGAGTCGACCCACAAGGCATGAGTCGACTTATGAGTCGACCCCTGCTAATTTGAGCCAAGAATTTCCAAAACGCATTCTCTGGTTTTTGCAACAGAGGTCGACTCATGAGTCGACCCCTGAAGCATGAGTCGACTCATGAGTCGACCCCTCGACGGGAAATGTCAGCAACAGCTATTTTTTTGCCCATTTTAATTGCCATTTATGCTTCCTAAAAATCCTCTAACGGCTCTTTATCTACCTAAATTATTTTCTCTTGCTTCTAATGCTACAAAATACTTTAAATGGTGAAAGAAATTACAGATTAAATAGCGGATCAAACGTGAAATCAAATGAGCAGAGAAAAAGAGAAGAATAGAAGAAAGGATCCAAAATTTGCAAGAAAAAGCTTGAGATCAACGAAAAATCCAAAAAGAAAAAGAGAGAGGATCCACAATATACCAGAGAGATTGTGAAAGAGAAAAGCAAGATCTTTTCAAGGAGAGAATTATTCACGCCTATTGTTTCAACCTTGATCTAGAGATCGTTTCAAAGCTTTCAAGAGATCTTCAATCAACAATCAACCTCTTCTCAAGCATTCAAGCGTTCATCCACTTTGAGAAAATCCGAAAAAGGGTTCTTCATTTGAGTAAAGCTTTTATTGTTATATTCGCTCATTTAAGGAGCTGTTATTGTATTAATCTGTGCTCTAAATTTTCTAACTCTTTGTGAGTTTTTGTTCTTGTTTTTGGAGGATTTCCAAAACAAGGAAAGGTTGATCCGAACCTGAAATCGGAGTGTTTTGGGTTTACTTGTACCCAGAAAACAAGTGATCTAGCTTGGGATAGCTAGTGTCGGAGTTTCCGACGTTTTATATTCGGGTTGAATACAAAGGATAGTGGATTGAAATTCCCAAGTAGGATCTTGGGGAGTGGATGTAGGTGCAAGGTTAGCACCGAACCACTATAAATCCTTGTGTTTGTGGTGTGCTTTATCGCTTCACTTTATTTCTTTATTATATTCTTGCATTCCTGCTTTAGGTAATTAATATTGAATTAAAGTCTTTGTTTTGATCTTCATAAGTAATCTGTTGGGCTTAAAATTTTTTAGAAACCCAATTCACCCCCCCCTCTTGGGTTGCATAGCTGGGCAACAAGTGGTATCAGAGCCGGTGCTCTAGCCCTTCTTTGATCTAACAATCAAAGAGCCAAAGATCTATGGCAACCCATGTCGGTATTTCTCTAGCCGAGGGGCAATCAACAAACCGACCTCCACTTTTCAATGGGTCTAATTACACCTATTGGAAAGCTCGGATGAAGATTTTCATACAAGCACTCGACTATGATATGTGGAGTATCATAGTGAATGGTCCTCACACACCCACCAAGATTATAGATGGTGAGGAGTCAACCAAACCCGAGAAAGAATGGGATGAGGTTGACAAGAAATTGGCACAATTAAATGCCAAAGCCATGAATGTTCTTTATTGTGCACTAGATGCTAGTGAATTTAATCGCATTTCTACTTGTGCATCTGCTAAAGAAATATGGAATAGGTTAGAAGTAACCCATGAGGGAACAAATCAAGTAAAAGAGTCTAAAATAAATATGCTTGTACATAAATATGAATTGTTCAAAATAGAGCATGATGAGTCCATAACTGCTATGTTTACTCGTTTTACTGATATAATCAATGGTTTAAAGAGTCTTGGCAAATCTTATACTAACAGTGAACTTGTAAGGAAGATTCTCAGGTCACTGCCAAGAACTTGGGAAGCCAAGGTGACTGCCATCCAAGAAGCAAAGGACTTGAACACTCTACCTCTAGAAGAGCTTCTTGGATCCTTGATGACTCATGAACTTAGCATGAAGCAACATCAAGAGGATGAAGTCAAAAAGAAAAGAACCATTGCCCTCAAATCCACAACTTCGCTTGATTATGAAACGGATGACTCTGAAGATGAAGATCAGGATGAAGAGATGGCTCTCATCACCCGAAAATTTAAGAAGTTTCTAAGAAAAAGGAAACAAGGGATGAGAAAGAAATTCATAAAAAGGGATCAAAGCAAAGAAAAGGAGAAAGATCAACCCCCTATATGCTACGAGTGCAAGAAGTCGGGACATTTCAGATCCGAATGTCCACAACTGTAGAAAGATCCCAAAAAGTTCAAAAAGAAGGCAATGATGGCGACTTGGAGTGCGAGTGATGACTCAAGCTCCGACGAGGAAACCTCAACAGAACAAGCCAATCTGTGCCTGATGGCACATGAAAATGAGGTAACTTCTGAATCCACTAGTGAATTCACATTTGAAGAATTGCATGAAGCATTCTATGATTCAATTGATGAATTAAAGAAACTAGGGAAGAAAAACAAAGAACTGAAATTGGAAAATCAGTCCTTAGTGAAACAAGCTGAAATTCTTTCAATTGAAAAATTCACCTTGAGTCAAGAAAATCAAAACTTAAAGGATGAAATGAACAAGATGAAATCTATAGTAGATAAGTTCACCTTAAGTTCAAACAAACTAAATATGATCCTTGAAAATCAGAAAGCTATATATGATAAGGCTGGACTTGGTTATAAACCCCTGAAGAAACAAAAATTTCTGAAGGATATTTATTATTCAAGTAACAAGTCTACAAATATTACTTGTTTTAAATGTGGAAGAATAGGACATAAATCATACACATGTTTTATTAACAAATATGCAAACACAAAGAAAATATGGGTTCCAAAAGGAACCATTCTGACTAACCTGAAAGGACCCAAGAAAGCTTGGGTACCTAAGACAGAAACGTGACCTTTGCTTGCAGGTGTGTCTAGCATCCCAAGAAGGAAATAGGAAATGGTATCTTGACAGCGGATGCTCGAGACACATGACTGGTGATGAATCACAATTCATCACGCTTGATGCTAAGGATGGAGGGATGGTCACCTTTGGAGATAATGGCAAAGGAAAGATCATCGGGATAAGTAACATTGGTATCACTCCCTCCAAATACATTGAGAATGTTTTATTAGTTAAAGGTTTAAAGCATAACTTACTTAGCATTAGTCAATTCTGTGATAAAGGATATAAAGTAAGCTTTGAATCATCTGTTTGCATTGTGACGAGTCCTATTAACGATGGCATTAAATTTATAGGACATAGGCATGGCAATGTTTATATGGTAGACTTGAATGATTTAACTAAATTAGACATGCAATGCCTAGTTTCCTTAAATGCTAAAATAAATGAGACTAGTTGGCTGTGGCATCGTAGACTTGCACACATTAGCATGCATTCTCTCTCAAAATTAATTAAAAAGGATTTAGTTCTCGATTTGCCAAAACTGAATTTTGAAAAGGATAGAATTTGTGATGCATGCCAATTAGGTAAACAAACTAGAGTATCATTTAAACCCAAAAACACTGTTTCAACTTCTAGACCTTTAGATCTCTTACATATGGATTTATTTGGACCAACAAGAACCACCAGTCTAGGAGGAAAATGATATGGATTTGTAATAATAGATGATTACTCTCGTTTTACTTGAGTTTTCTTTTTAGCTCACAAAAATGAAACTTTTCAAATTTTCATGAAATTTCATCTAAAAGTCACTAATGAAAAAGGTTTTTTAATTCAAAATATTAGAAGTGATCATGGAACAGAATTTGAAAATCATGACTTTGAAAATTTTTGTGATGAAAATGGAATTGGCCATAACTTCTTTGCTCCTAGGACACCCCAACAGAATGGGGTAGTTGAACGGAAAAATAGAACTTTAGAAGAAATGGCCCGTACCATGCTTTGTGAAAGCAACCTTCCAAAATATTTTTGGGCGGAAGCAATTAACACAGCATGTTACATTTTAAATCGTGCTTTAATTAGACAATTTTTAAAGAAAATCCCCTATGAACTTTGGAAAGGAAGAAAACCAAATATTGCATATTTTCATATTTTTGGTTGTCGATGTTTTGTATTAAATAATGGTAAAGAAAAACTTGGTAAATTTGATGCAAAATCAGATGAAGCAATCTTTCTAGGTTACTCCTCCACTAGTAAAGCATTTAGAGTTTTCAACAAAAGAACTTTAGTAGTTGAGGAGTCCATACATGTTATTTTTGATGAATCTAACGATCTTCCTTCAAGGAAGAATGAGGGTGTTGATGATGCAGAGCCACTAATAGAAGGTATGAAGGAGATCACTTTGAAAGACTCAGCAACTCCAAAAGACAAGGATCAAGAAGACGAACAAAATGAAAGAGGTGAAGAAATTCAAGAACAACCTCAAGGTACAAATGACCTACCCAAGGAATGGAGGTATGTTCACAACCACCCTAAGGAGTTAATTATCGGTGATCCTATGCATGGGGTAAAAAACGTTCTTCACTTAGAGATGTACTTAATCATTGTGCTTTTGTATCTCAACTTGAACCTAAAACTTTTGAAGAGGCTGAAAATGATTATAACTGGATTAATGCTATGCAAGAGGAACTTAATCAATTTGAAAGAAATAATGTTTGGACCTTAGTATCAAGACATAAAGATTACTCAATAATTGGAACAAAATGGGTCTTTAGAAACAAATTAGATGAGCATGGAAATGTAATTAGAAATAAAGCAAGACTGGTTGCTAAGGGATATAATCAAGAAGAAGGAATTGATTTTGATGAAACCTTTGCACCTGTTGCTAGATTAGAAGCTATTAGACTTCTACTTGCATATGCTTGCTTTATGAATTTCAAGTTATTTCAAATGGATGTTAAAAGTGTATTTTTAAATGGATATATTTCTGAAGAAGTATATGTAGAACAACCCCCTGGATTTGAAAATCATGCTTTTCCCAATCATGTCTTTAGATTAAATAAAGCTTTATATGGTCTAAAACAAGCACCTAGAGCATGGTATAAAAGGCTAAGCAAATTTCTACTAAATAATGGTTTCTCAAGAGGCAATGTAGATACAACCCTATTTATTAAAAGAAACCAAAATGATATGCTAATTATACAAATTTACGTTGATGACATAATTTTTGGGTCTACTAATGAATCCCTTTGTCAAGACTTTGCTAAGCCTATGCAGGGAGAGTTCGAGATGAGCATGATGGGAGAACTCACTTTCTTCCTCGGACTCCAAATCAAACAATCAAAAGAGGGAATCTCCATCACCCAAAGAAAGTACACCAAGGAACTACTCAAAAGATTTGGAATGGAGAACTGCAAACCAATTAGCACACCAATGAGTCCCTCATGTAAGCTTGACAAGGATGATGAAGGTAAAAGCGTAGACTTAAAATACTACAGAGGTATAATTGATTTATTATTGTATTTAACTGCAAGTAGGCCTGATATCATGTTTAGTGTTTGCTTATGTGCAAGATATCAATTAATCCTAAGGAATCTCATTTGAATGCTGTTAAAAGAATCCTTAGATACTTAAATGGTACACAAACTATAGGGTTATGGTACTCTAAGGACTCACAAATTAATTTGTTAGGATATTCTGATGCTGATTTTGCTGGATGTAAATTAGATAGAAAAAGCACAAGTGGAACTTGCCAATTTCTTGGAGTAAACCTAATCTCATGGTTTAGCAAGAAACAAAATTCGGTGGCACTGTCTACGGCTGAGGCCGAATACATTGCAGCCGGAAGTTGTTGTGCTCAAATCTTGTGGATTAAGCAACAACTCGAAGATTTTGGAATCAAACTTAATGAAATACCAATAAAATGTGATAATTCAAGTGCCATAAATCTATCTAAAAATCTAATTCAACACTCAAGATCTAAACATATTGAAATAAGACATCATTTCATAAGAGAACATGTTCAAAACAAAAATATAATTCTTGAATATGTTTGCACTGAAAATCAATTAGCCGATATCTTTACAAAGGCCCTTAGTGAGGATAGATTCTGTGAAATTAGGAGAAATCTAGGAATTCTAGATCCATTTGTCTGAAATTTCTCAATTTCCAAAGAATAGATGTCAAAAACTCTTAGAGCTCAATTTTCAACATCTATCCTGGTCCCAAAAGCTCAGATTTATCACTCTAAAAATTTATCATTGAGCAAAATTCCTTCACTCAAAATTTCAAATTTTTCTGGAATTTATTCATATTTTTCTGATTTTCTGAACTTCATGAGTCGACCTCCATGAGTCGACTCAATGGCAAACTTGTAAATCCCACCAACTTTCAAAGGGTTCATTGTTTTTATAAGGGTTACTGTTTGTGAGACGACTCATCTTCCCATCGTTCTTCTTCCAAAAGCCGTCTTCTCCAACTCTTCTTGCTCCAAATCCAAGGATCAATTCTGAGGCAATTCTCCCTCCTACTCTCCACCAAAAATCGCCTCCTTCAAAAGGATTTTCTGTGCTTTCTCGCTTTGCTTGGCGCGGTTTGAACGTGCCCTAGCACTTCACCGAACTTCCAAAATCCACTTCTTTTCTCCACTAAAATTCCTCTTTACTCTCTTGTGATCCCTCCTCCTCTCAATTCAAGTCTTCTTGTCTGCTACTTTATTAGATATGGCTCCAAAGATGAAGCTTCCTCAAAGAAGGAAATCAATCCGTGAGCCTGAAGAAGTTGTCCGAAAGAAAAGGCATGCTCAGTCTTCCAGTGTTCCTAATCCAGTTTCAGTACCTGCTCAAGGTCTCTCTCAATCCTCCATAAGCCCCAGTGTAAATCCTCTTTCTGATAGAAAAGTAGAAATCGGGAAAAATATAGATTTTCGGTTCTTTGAGAAAGAAGGCTTTACTTTTGCTACCAAGATCAAAAATCAAGGATGGGAACTCTACTGCTCCCTTAAGGAAGTCACCTATGTTGATCTAGTCAGAGAGTTCTACCAGAACCTACATTATGGAAGCGGGTCAGTGACTTCAACAGTCAAGGGGATTGACATATGCTTGGATTCTAGGATATTGGGAGAAATACTTCAGTTGCCTAGTGAAGGATATTCATATATGGAACTCCCAATTAAAGAAGAAGGGATCAGAATTATCTTAGGAGAAACTTTTTCAGGAAATTTAAACAAATTGGAAGCAAAGCTATTATCCATTGAGATGAGGGTCCTGCATCAGATTGTAACAAAACTCTTCTTTCCTAGGAGTGGTAGACATGACTTACTTTCCGGCAGAGATGTATGTGTCATGTTTCATATCATCACTCAGACCCCCCTAAACCTCCCTGCACTTATGATAGAGGCCATGAGAGAAACTTTGAACAGATCCAAGGCACACTTGCCTTATGGTATGGCTCTTACTAGAGTATTTAGGAGGTTTGGAGTTACCTGTGAGGGGGAGACTGCTACCAAGCTCTCACATGTGGACACTTTCAACCAACACAGCCTGCACCGAATGGGAATTACAAAGACTGTTGGTGGTTGGATCAAGGGCTCTGAAGAAAGAGCTGAGGAGAGAGTTGAGGAAAGAGCTGAAGACAGAACTGAAGGCAGAGTAGAAGAAGAAGGTCCATCTTCTCCTGTACATGACTTCAGGGCAGCTTCACCAGATACCCAGTTCATTCCTGATACTGAGGCTGGCCCTTCTGAGTTTACTAGGATGCCCACATCAGTGTATCAGCCAGAGAGCAGAGCACCTCATTCAGAGTTCAGACTGGCTGATGATCAGATCGAGCATATATCTCAGCGTGTGGCTTCTTTGCTGTCTAGCCAATGGAGTAGTACTTCTTTTGCACCTGGAGCTACCTCTTCTGATCAGACCATTACTCCCCACATCTCCACTGTATTTCAGATGATTTCAGATCAGTCCGTCAGGATACAACAGCTTGAGGACACAGTCTGGAGACTGACTGGCAGAGTTCTTGACTTGCAGGGGCAAGTCCTTGCATTGGCCCATCCCCAGCCACAGGAGTCTACTATTGAGGTCACAGACCTCACTGCAGAGGCTGGCAGGCTCAGAGGAGCTCTAGAAGGTGGATATGAATTACTGAGGAAAGAAATCCGAGGATCGAGTGAGCATGCTACCACCCAGTTCACTGCTCTACTTCAATCTGTTTCCAGAGCACTGAACGTACTTGATTCTATTAGACTCACCCTTTCTGTTCAGTCCCTAGCATCTCAGAGTTCTCAGCCACCCAGTTCATCTCACTCTCCTACTCGTGGCAGAGGCAGACGGGGTAGAGGACGCACTTCTGATCCATCATCTCCTCACCCTATATCTGATGACTCCGATCATTGACTTATCTTGATCTTTACTAGGTCCTAGGAGTTAGTATCTTGTTCTAGGATCTATACCTTGAGGACATGTATTGACAATTAGCTGGTTGAATTTTATTTTTAAGAACTATGTATTGAAACAATTATGATATTAATGGAATCATATTTTGGTTATATATTTTCTTCTTGTTGAAATATTGTCTTCTCCTTGTTGTTGTTTGCTGTTGATAATTGCTATATTAAGGGGGAGCAAACATCTGTGAAAAACTCTAAAGAGGAAGAAATTAAAGAATGTTTCAGAAAAAGGAAGAGTTAACTATGTTTGATGATGTCAAAAAGGGGAGAAATTAAACAAAAACAAAAATTGAAATTAGATAAAAAGAAAAACCCTAAATTATGAGAAAAAGGGGGAGAAATTAAACAAAAACAAAGATTGGAAGATTAAAACAAATATTGGAGAAATTAAACAAAAACAAAGATTGAAAGATTAAAATAAATATTGAAAAAATTAAACAAAAACAAATATTGGAAGATTTAAAACAAATATTGGAGAAATTAAACAAAAACAAAGATTGAAAGATTAAAACAAATATTGAAAAATTAAACAAAAACAAATATTGGAAGATTTAAACAAATATTGGAGAAATTAAACAAAAACAAAGATTGGAAGATTAAAACAAATATTGGAGAAATTAAAGGATTGAAAGATTAAACAAAACTTTGAGAAATTTGGTATCGAAATTTGGTATCAGACAGAACTTAAACAAAAAGCCATCCATCAAAAGCAAAATCATAAGTACAAAGCAAATAAGTATTTTTTTTATATGCTCTGATATATTTCAAAATTCAAACTTGCTCTGATACATCTTTTGAAATTTTATTCACCTTGATACATCTTAAGAAATTTGTTTTACTCTGATACACCCTACAATTTCTTTTAACTTGCTCTGATACATGATAAAATTTAATCCGATACAGTGTGAAGGTTTCTCTGATAAATTATAACATTTGATCTGATATAGTGAGAAAGTTTTTCTGATATATTATAATATTTGCTCTGATACAGTGTGAAATTTTCTCTGACATTTGCTCTAATACAGTGTGAAATTTTCTCTGATATATTATAAATTTTTTTTTTGCTCTGATACATTGTAAAATCTTTTCTGATATCATTGTAAAAATTATTTTTCTTGCTCTGATACATTGCAAAAGTTATTTATCTTCTCTTGCTCTGATATATTTTAAACTCAAAATGATCTAATACCCTTTTCAAATCTTTAAGAAAATGGACAAACTATTTTTGCATTTATATTACATGCCAAAAGAATCATACTCTTTTCAAGCATATACACCTATAATGGATTCTTTTGAAATTAATGCATTAACATAAATATTTTTGTTCAAATATTTTGTCATCATCAAAAAGGGGGAGATTGTTGCTCCTAGATTGATTTTGATGATTACAAAGCAGATTGAAGGGATACAAATAATTTTAAAATAAAAAAGTCCTTATGCTCTTCAAGGGCAAAATTGTAATTTCACTAAAATCCTGATTTGATAGTACCATTTGGTAGAACAAATGATTTGAAATCTATTGGTGAAAATTTCATTGTGTTTGGACTTATATTTTTGAAGTTATGAAGGTTTGAAGTGCATGAGTCGACTCATGAGTCAACTCATGGCACTGTGAGCTGATTGGCACGCAAAAATTCTCCTTGGCACGCTAGTTTTCTGGCTTGGCACGACCTGTGAGTCGACTCATGAGTCGACCCACAAGGCATGAGTCGACTCATGAGTCGACCCCTGCTAATTTGAGCCAAGAATTTCCAGAAACGCATTCTCTGATTTTTGCAACAGAGGTCGACTCATGAGTCGACCCCTGAAGCATGAGTCGACTCATGAGTCGACCCCTGCGATGGGAAATGTCAGCAACGGCTATTTTTTTGCCCATTTTAATTGCCATTTATGCTTCCTAAAAATCCTCTAACGGCTCTTTATCTACCTAAATTATTTTCTCTTGCTTCTAATGCTACAAAATGCTTTAAATGGTGAAAGAAATTGCAGGTTAAATAGCGGATCAAATGTGAAATCAAATGAGCAGAGAAAAAGAGAAGAATAGAAGAAAGGATCCGAAATTTGCAAGAAAAAGCCTGAGATCAACGAAAAATCCAAAAAGAAAAAGAGAGAGGATCTACAATATACCAGAGAGATTGTGAAAGAGAAAAGCAAGATCTTTTCAAGGAGAGAATTATTCACGCCTATTGTTTCAACCTTGATCTAGAGATCGTTTCAAAGCTTTCAAGAGATCTTCAATCAACAATCAACCTCTTCTCAAGCATTCAAGCGTTCATCCACTTTGAGAAAATCCGAAAAAGGGGTTCTTCATTTGAGTAAAGCTTTTATTGTTATATTCGCTCATTTAAGGAGCTGTTATTGTATTAATCTGTGCTCTAAATTTTCTAACTCTTTGTGAGTTTTTGTTCTTATTTTTGGAGGATTTCCAAAACAAGGAAAGGTTGATCCGAACCTGAAATCGGAGTGTTTTGGGTTTACTTGTACCCGGAAAACAAGTGATCTAGCTTGGGATAGCTAGTGTCGGAGTTTCCGACGTTTTGTATTCGGGTTGAATACAAAGGATAGTGGATTGAAATTCCCAAGTAGGATCTTGGGGAGTGGATGTAGGTGCAAGGTTAGCACCGAACCACTATAAATCCTTGTGTTTGTGGTATGCTTTATCGCTTCACTTTATTTCTTTATTATATTCTTGCATTCTTGCTTTAGGTAATTAATATTGAATTAAAATCTTTGTTTTGATCTTCATAAATAATCTGTTGGGCTTAAAATTTTTTAGAAACCCAATTCACCCCCCCTCTTGGGTTGCATAGCTGGGCAACAGTTGTCCTAGTTCGTATAGATCTATCTTTAATCATAAATTTATTAGATGTGATCTAGATTAATTTTATGATTTATTAGATTTAAAAAATATTTAAATCTAAAATAAAATCTCTTTGTTAATAATTTCAGCACAAAGAACCATCATATATTTGTCTGAAAAATTTGTGCAGTTTAAAGTTGAAATTGTTTCAATTACATGAACCTGTTTAGATTAGATCAAAGTAGTTTCATGCTTATTTCACTTGCATTTGATTATGAATCAAACATGCAACTTGGTTGGTAGAACCATATTATAAAAATATTTTATAAATATGAAAATTATTTTCGAAAAGCCGAACTCCAACCCTCAGCCCAAAACTTAATTGAGAATTAAGAAGTTGTTTGATTAGGTTCTAGGATTGTGAATTGAAGAACCTAAGACACAAACCATAACACGTTAGGTTAATGGGTTAGTGAAAATTAGGTCCATTAATTGGGTTAGACCATAGGTTAGATTAAAGATGGACTTAATTAGAGAATTGACTAAATCTAATCAATTATTGTCTTAGATTAGATCAAAGATTCTCTAGATCAATTATAATAGTTGTAGTTGGTCAAGTCCATATCTTTAACGAGAACCAAATGGACTTGATTTTTGGCTAAGTGGTCTAGCAAAAACTGTTAGGTTGATCTAATCGAAACTAATTAAACCAGTTGGTGTCTAAGATAAACCAGACCGGTGGTTTTTAATAGGCAGCCCGCTTACCTGGCCATTTCTGATGGTGTCTAAGGCAAGCTTTGGCAGACCCTCCCACCGATCGAATTTACCTAACCTCTTGGTGAAATTATATTTTGATTGGATTACTTGACTATTCGAGCTGACCCATGTTAGCTAGGTAAATCAGTGTGACTGATTTAGATGCTCCTAGATCAGTCCTTTTAATGGTCTCCCTTAAGCTGACTGAGTGAAGCCAGTGGGAGAATCATGATAAGCTGGTTCATTTACTAAATCAATTAAATCCTCTAAAATTATTAGGTCCTTAAAATAAAATAGTTATGATAATAACTAGATCATAGCCTCTCATTAAGTGGATGATAATGGGTCCATCAGTTGGATAATCATTGAAGGCCCAAAGGCCTGGTGCTTATCGGTTGATGGAATTGTCATTCATAATATGATTTATTGGCTGCATCTTTCTGAATGGTGGTTAGGTTAGTCAATCAAAGTTAGGTCTAATCATTCATTGGCTAGATGGGCCAAGTATGGCCATGTTAATTGTTGGACCTAACTAGACCTTTTCAGTAGAGGCCAAAGCCTACTGATTAGGGACTGGGGTAAAATTAAAATTGCTAGAAATTATTTGGAGAAACAATTGATTATGAACCTACCCTTAGATGTATATGGGTTGGCCAACCAAAGTTGGGCTTGTGTGCAGTCTAAGTGGATTCTAGTTCCCACTAAGGAATTAGGGTAATTCCTCGAATTGGAGGTAGAGGCTACCAATTCGAATAAAATTGTAGGAGAAATCTTTTGATTAAAGTCCAAATCTTTCTATTTAATAAATCAATTACTAATTAGATTATGATTTTTCTTTATGCATATGTGGCCACTTCCCTATCGCTTCGATCATTATTGGACAATGATCAGTTGGTGGGATCCAACTTCGGTAGCTGGTATCGAAAGTTGAAGATAGTCCTGGAGCATGAATGGATCCTATGTTTGATAACTGATCCTACACCTGAGGAGCCAGCTGCCAATGCACGTGGAACAGTCAGAGAGACTTACCAGAAGTGGCTTAGTGATCGGATCACGGTGCGCTCATCATGCTGGCTGTCATGAGCGATGAGTTCAATCGCAGATTTGAGACGGCTCAGCCAAAGGACATGCTTCAGGTGTTTGAGGATGCCTTTGGTACACCCGATGATATAGAGAGGCACAAGATTAGTTGTGCCATCTTCAATGCCAAAATACGAGATGGTGCTTCTGTCACTAATCATTTATTGTACATGATCGAGCTGATGGAGCGTTTGAGCAAGCTCGGCTTTTCCTTGCATGAGCAGCTTGGGAAAGATGCAATACTGAACTCGCTGTCCAAGTCTTATCTCCCATTCCTCACTCATTATAGAATGACAAAGCTTGAAATAAACTACCACGGGTTACTGGGGTTACTTCAGAACTTTGAGAAGGATCACCTACTCTACAAGGAGTCGGTGAACTTAGTGGGAGGTTCGTTTTTTGGTTCTCGATCCTTTGGAAAAGAGAAGAGGAACAAGAAGAAGAAAGTGAAGAAGGTGCAAGTTCAGGCTGGGACATTAGTGCAGGGCCAGACCAGAAAGATCAAGCCCGATAAAAGTTAAACTGAATGCTTCTTTTGCAAAAAGCGGGGGCACTGAAAGAGAAACTGTCCTTAGTACATTGCCTCCCTGGACCCGAACAGGCAGAAAAAGAAGCAAGCTAATGCTGGGCAAGGTATTTATATGATAATTCCTTGCAATTTCTCTATTTGTGATATAACAGACTGGATATTAGATATCGGTAGCCCTTACCATATTTGCAATTTGTTGCAGGGGTTGCAGGTCAGTAGGAGATTCGAGCAAGGCGAGAGGTTCCTAAAAGTTAGAGATGGAAGACCAGTTCCAGTTCTAGCATTAGGAATCTTGAAACTTGTATTTGAGTCTCATACCGTTGTTCTTAATGATTGTCATTTCTGTCTCAATTTCTTTTTAAATGTAATTTCTGTAGGCCTTCTGGCCAAAAATGATTATGAAATTTCAATAAAGAAACAAGTTTGTAATATCATTATGAATGGTGTTACTATTTTTTGTGGATATTTGAACAATGGTGTATATATGTTATCATAACCTGTTAATGTAGTCTTTTCTACTGGCAAGCACGTTAGATTAGATAGTGTATCAGATATCTACTTATGGCACTATAGGCTAGGTCATATAAATAAGAACAGGATAAACAGGTTGACTCAAGAGAGAATCCTCGAAGTTAGTGATTGTGAATCACTTCCAACCTGTGAGTCCTGTTTTCTTGGTAAAATGACTAGGTCACCTTTTACTGGAAAAAGTGAGAGAGATACTGAGCTCTTGGGCCTAGTACATATTGATATATGCGGGCCCATGAGCATAAGTGCTAGAGGTGGATATTTCTACTTCATCACTTTCACGGATGATCTATCCAGATATGGATATGTCTATCTGATGAAACATAAGTCAGATTCATTTGAAATGTTCAAGCGATTTCAAAGTGAAGTAGAAAAACAAACTGAGAAGAGTATTAAAACTTTTCAGTCTGACCGAGGAGGAGAATATCTTTCTGATGAGTTTCTCACATATCTAGGAGAGAATGAGATTTTCTCCCAATGAACTCCTCCAGGAACACCACAGCATAATGGTGTGTTTGAAAGGAGAAATCGGATTCTGTTAGACATGGTCTAGTCCATGAAGGATTTTGCCAGCTTGTCGATATTCTTCTGGGGATATGCACTCGAATCGACCTGTTATCTGTTAAATAAGGTTCCAAGTAAGTCTGTAATTAAGACTCCATATGAGATATGGATAGGGGGTAAGCCAGCACTTTCACACCTTAGGATTTGGGGGTGTCCGACTTATGTCAAACGGTTAGTTATAGATAAACTTGAACCTAGGTCTGACAAATACACATTCATAGGGTACCCCAAAGAGACCAAAGGATATTTTTCCTACCATGCTGATGAACAAAAGGTATTCGTCAGTCTTAAAGCAACCTTTTTAGAAAAGGAGTTCCTTGATGAAGGAACCATTGCCTCTAGGATTGAACTTGATGAAGTTCAACAGGTAGAAGAACCGACACCAATAGTTGAACCTGAGTCGGATTTGATTGGATCAGATCTGGAGCCCAATGTACCTGCACCATTAAGGTGATCTGGTAGAGTATCACGTCAGTCAGACAGATAATATGATTTTTTGGTCCGAAATGGTGATCCCATCAAACTCGATGAGAACGATGAAAATCCGATCACCTATATGGATACAATGCAGAGATCTGATTTCAAGAAATGGCTTGGAGCCATGAAATCTGAAATGGAATCCATGAAGGTCAACAATGTATGAATATTAGTTGATCCACCTGAAGGGGTTAAACCCATTAGGTGTAAATGGATCTTCAAAAGGAAGAGGGGTGCAGACGAAAAGGTGAAGACCTATAAAGTCCGTCTGGTTGCCAAGGAGTATCGTCAACATTATGGTATTGATTATAACGAGACGTTATCCCCTGTGGCAATGCTCAAATTCATTCAGATAATGCTTGCAATAGCTGTCCATCTGGATTATGAGATTAGACAGATGGATCTAAAGATAGCTTTCCTAAATGGAGAGCTGACTGAAGAGGTGTATATGATACAACCTGTGGGGTTTACATCCACAGATGGGTCCAAGGTGTGCAAGCTTTAGAGATCCATTTATGGATTGAAGCAAGCTTCTCGGAGTTGGAACGTACATTTTGATAAGGTGATCAAAATGTATGGCTTCATTAAGAATGAAGAAGAGCCCTGCATCTATAAATGGGCAAATGATCCAATTGTGGTATTCCTTATCTTGTACGTGGATGACGTTCTCTTAATCGAGAATGATATTCCCGCACTACAGGGAATATAAGTTTGGTTGTCATCATAGTTCTCCATGAAGGACTTGGGTGAAGCATCTTATTGTTAGATGTGTGCCTTAGATGTCAGATTGGTTGACACATTCCTATACAAATGTAAAGATAAATTTATAATTTTGATAATAAATAAATAAAAAGATTATTCTACTATCACATTGTGTACATTATGTCTGTGATACATCCTTTGAGTTAGTAGGAATGTTAATTCATATTTTTAAGAGTTAAAAATTTAAGGCATGAATTTATATAACTCATAAATAGCTCCTGACCATAGGATCATCATGAGGATGGTGATCGATCCAGAAGGTTGGTGCACGATCGCTTCCTTAGGATAGATATGTCTTGAGTCTACGGTGTGGAGACACCAGAGTGAGAGTACAGGTATTCATTGAGAATGAGAGTACTGAGCGTGACCACCTCTAGCAGTCATAAGGAAATCTACCTTCTCGTCGATGACTAGCTCGATGCTGCAGCTGTGTGTCTAGTTCTTTGATCTGAGGTACATCGACAGTTCACCTTGAGTGTGTTATAGTTTGACTACATCATAACTCGATCTCCTAGCCATTCAGAATCTTGAGGTGTATGTTGGCTGTAGCATATTCATTATAGGAACCAGATCGTACTAAGAAGGGATCTATCAACCTCGATAGATGAAAGAAGTAGTCCTATGATGATCGAAAGATCGAGTCCTTAAGCCCATGGCCATGGCAGAGTGAAATAATGGAAAAGAGTTTTTCATTGGTATTTCACATCGGACTCGGATCAATCGATTGATTCATATGACTGATGTTGGGTTTGATGAGTTCAACTCAATCACATAGGTAGCTACACCGAGAGGTTCGTTTTCATTTCTGATGGGTTGCCACCATGTACTGCTAGGTGTCACTGATGGATTTTGAGAGCAATTAGAATAATCTTGATGATCGATCATTCTAATTGTCTAAATCAGAAGAGTTCTGATCCATCGAAAGGAGTTTCGATGATGTCGATGATGAGATCACGACATATCTTATTACCATATGAAAATAAACCTAACTGAGTCACACAAACAAGAGTTAAAATTTGGATGTCATCAATTGAGCTAGTCCAATTTGATTGATTTGGATTAGATCCAATTAGGTTCAAAGAAATCGTGCTAGCACACGATTGAGCTTAACTTTCTCTTCGTGTAATCTTTTATATCTCGACTGAGCCAAATATGATTTGACTCATCCAGAGAATCTTGAGAAAGTTTCTCACAGTCTGACTGGAGCCAATCCAACTCAGAAAGAATTTGTCTTAATTCATGAGATGAATTTAAGATAACACCTGCTAATTCCTGTCACCTGCCATTTCTGTTTTAGGACATTGGTCAAACGTTGACCCATGTACCTTGGACTGAAGGCCACTTGGCAAGAGGTCATTGGAGATTTTTTGTGGAGTGTCCACCTGCTAAATTGAACCTCAAAGTGGGTGCCATATTCAGATTGGGAGTGTGCCCCAAGTGGATAAGGGTAGAGTCCCATGAGATGAGGACTCTGATCCTTTGATCAACTTGGACTGTGGGGTGCAAATCTCACTGTACTTATCCAGTATTGATGCCAACAGTAGAAGAGATTGTGGAGATTCTTATCTGATATGATCAGATGATATCACTTCATTAATCAAAATTTTTCCAAAATTAATTGGAATTTTTTGATTGATCGAATGATGTGGCACTGCATGGCGCAGCAGGGTCTATTTAAACCCTGTCTGCGCCTAGGGTTGAGAGACTCTGTGTAATAACCAGGAAAAGCCTAAATCCTCTCCACTTCTCCTTTCCCCCTCTACTCCTCTCCCTCTCCTCTTCATCTCCAAGAGGTTGGGCATCCATCTGGTGCTTGTCCAAGGCATGGTGGCTGTTTGATTAGAAGGCTGTGGAGATTTGTCGAGAAGCTGCTGCTCTAGCTTCAGAAGATCTTTTGAAGATCTTCCAGATCAGATCCAGATCTAATTTTTGGAGTAAAGATTCATGAGGAGAAGATGATCCAGATCTTACTTAAGTGGATATCGATAGAGGCCAGACGACTGTATGGCTATTTTAGAATCTCGGGCATTGCTGCGATCATCTACAGGATAATCTAGTTACCCTAGAGATATTTCTCTATTTCTCATATTTTTAGATTTAATTTTAGATTTAATATTAGATAATAAAAATGAGATCTAATAGATCTTAGATCTAAAATATCATAAGATAATTTTTTTTGAAATATTCTGCCCCAGATCTCATTAGATCTGGAAGATCCTACAAGAAAAAAATCGATTTTTCCTTCAACTGGTATCAGAGCCAAGTTGATGGCTCTATTTCAGATCTAATTTAGATTTGATTTTTATTTTTATTTATTTGATATTAATAGATTTTAGATGTCACATTAGATATGATAGGATCTAAAATCAGTAAAATTTAAAATTAAATCTAAGTAGATCTAACATGTATGAGATGCATGACTTGACTAGGAGTAGTTTGATCTATGAATAGTCTTATACTTTTATATTTTAATGTGATTAAAATATAAATTAGATCTATTTTTTTTTATTTTTTTGATATTATAAATATTATATTCAGATCAAAAAATAGAAAATAAAATTTTAATTAATATATAAGATTGATCTGTTGCATGTCTAGACTAGTTGTAGAATTATTCTAGTAATTGTCTAGAATAGATTTTATATTGAATAGTTCAATTTAAATCTTATTTTTTAGATGTTATATATGATGTATCAGCTCTGAAAGCATGCTAATTAGATTAGATTTTAATATATGAGATGTATTCAAAGCATGTATAAGTTAGATCTAAAATTATATATGTGATATGTAACTTAGATCTAACTAGTTTTATAGTTAAATTAATATTTCTGATTAAAGTATTCCTCATGGCCGTCCGGTCATAAGAGCAAAGTAAGATTTAAGACCCTCTCCTCTCATTCAATGGGATATTCTTATGGCGTGTAGGGGTGCTATGCATTCATCCTTAATCAGAAATTAAAATTTACTTTTCTGCAAAACTCTAGATCCTGAAACCTTAGGATTTATTTACATATTTTGTTTATAAACCCAAGACTTAATTAATGAATTAAGCTTATGAAATAAAATTAGGTCTAAAATTAAAAATCTCAGATCTAAGCTATTTTCATAAAATTGGGTTCGGACTTGAGTAGCTCAATTAGGTCTAGCGGTTGATTAAACGAATCAAAAATTGGTTAGGTGGGATCATGAAAGCTAATAATTGACCAGCTTAATAGGATTAAGTCTAGGTCAAGGTCAAATTACATTTAGATGTGACTCGATCAAGTTAAGACCTAATTTGGCTCAGTGGTTAGAACCTGGATTGTAGACTAACCCAATTGATTCTGGTTCGATAATTTGGTGTCTAAGGTAAGTTGGACAGATGCGACCGACTGGTTTTTAATTGAGAGCTACTCAACTTGAATGCGTTCTTATCAAGTTAATGGCATATCCCTCCCACCGGTCTCACTTACCTGGCCATATGTGTCGACCCAGTTCTGATATGAGGTGGCTAACAATTTGAGCTAACCCATGTCACTAGATTAGTCATAATTGTTATGACTATGTCAAGTCAAGTTTAATGAGACCTAAATTAAATCTTCCTAAGAAAATATTAAGTCTAAGGTCTTCCACCATTGTGGATGTGCAGGCCCTTTTCAGGGTTGATTGTTCTGGCTGGTTACAGTGGCTCAGTTGCATCGGAAAGATGCAACCATGTCCATTAGGCATTGGATGCTACGGATTAGAGGATGGGTTGTACTCAATATTCCGATACGGTGAGGGACCTAATCAAAAATCTAATTCATGCAAATGGTGGGTCTGACTTAACTAAGGATTGGAGCAATATTTCGAGAATGGTGAGCTTCATGAATTAGAGATCAAGTTTTGGGTGTACCATGATTAGATAATCATTAGACAATAGTTGTCCACTCATCGGTTGACCCATCATCAATAACTGTTAGGTGAGGTGGTGAGCCAGTCGGTGAGAGCGCACCACCCACTAAAAATCACTAATCACGGAAATTTTCACATCTCTACCTAGGGAGTGTAGGGATCTAAGAAAATAGTAGGAGCCTAATTTGTTTAAAAATGAAATCTCTAAACAAATTGGTTAAGTCTGATTATAAAATCTAACTAGAAATTTTTGACTCTCTATAGGAAACATGTCTGCATCCAACCTCCTGACCAAAATACTAGACACCCATAGATTGACTGGACCTAATTTCAAGGACTGGTTGAGGAACTACAGAATTATTCTGGGTTCTGAGAAACTGACTCATGTCTTGGACCAGGACCCACCTACCATAGCTGCACGTCCGATTGCTGAACAGAGAGCATCTCTGAAAAAGTGGACGGATGACGATAACAAAGCCAGCTACTATATGTTGGGTGCCATGTTTGATGACTTGCAGTGCCAGCATGAGAATATTATGACTACCTGCCAAATGTTGGCTCACTTACAAGAATTGTTTGGTGAACAAAGTCGTGCAGCCAAGTATCAAGTCTGCCAAAGACTTTTTTAAGGCTAAAATGCATGATGGGCAGTCCATCCAAGATCATTGTTTGACAATGATCAAGGACCTTAAGGAGCTTTAGAAGCTCGGTATCATCTTAGATAAGGATTTTCATATTGATATGATCCTTCAGTCCTTGTCCGATGCATATGGTCAGTTCATCATGAACTTCCATATGCATAAGATGCAGTGTACCTTAGCTGAGTTAATGAACATGTTGGTTACGGCTGAGTTTTCTTTGAAGAGTTCAAAAAGCTCAGTCCTTACTGTGGAGCGGACTTCCTCCAAGAGAAAGTCTTTTAGAAAGAAGAAGTCTGCGAAGAAGCAGAAGGTGGATGGGAAGAAGAAGAAGACAGAATCGAAGAAGAAGGATGCTGAAAAGGAAAAATGTTTCCACTGTAATTCAGATGGCCATTGAAAATGAAACTGTCCTCAGTACCTGGTCACCCTGAAGAACAAGAAGGATGGTCCTTCTGGAGGTATGCTCGTTATAGAATCTAATCTTATGGTTTTCTCTGCATCCAGTTGGGTACTTGACTCTGGTTCTAGTGCTCATTTGTGCACTTCTATGCATGGTCTTGAGGAGAGCAGGAGGCTGAGGGATGGGGATATGATCCTACGCGTCGGGAATAGAGCAAGAGTTGCTGCTGCGGCTGTGTGAACCTACCCTCTACGATTACCGTTTGGATTAGATTTAGTTCTTAGAGACTGTTATTATGTGCCTGCAGCAAGCAGGAATTTGATTTCTGTTTCATGTTTAGCACAGAAGGCTATGTGATTAGCTTTCATTAAGACCATTGTAACATATTTTATGAAAATAATAAAGTTGCAAATGGTTTTCTAAATTATTGATCTCTATCAGCTACATATTGATGTATCTGTATTTAATATCGAGAAAAATGTGAATACCATAGGAATTAAAAGGCCTAGAGATAGTCTAAATGATAGGTATCTGTGGCACCTAAGGCTAGGTCATATAGCGGAAGGCAAGGTTAACAAATTGGAGAAATCCAGACTATTGAGTCTGTTGACTTTCGAGTCATATCCAGTTTGTGAATCATGCCTTCAAGGCAAAATGACCAAGCTCTCTTTTTCAGGACATAGGGAAAGGGCCCCAGACCTACTTGCCCTAGTATATACAGATGTGTGTGGCCCATTTGATGTGCCGGCTAGAGGCAACTATGTCTACTTCATTACCTTCACCGATGATATGTTTAGGTACGGGTATGTGTTTCTAATGAAACACAAGTCTGAAGTCTTTGAAAAGTTTAAAGAATTCAGACTTGAGGAAGAAAAATAAATAGGAAAGCCCATTAAGGTTTTTTGATCAGATCGAGGAGGTGAATACCTTAGTCGGGAGTTTCTAGACTATCTTAAGGATAATGGCATAGTCTCTCAATGGACTCCATCTGGAACACCACAACTCAATGGAATTTCAGAATGGAGGAACCGGACCCTATTAGATATGGTCCGTTCCATGATGAGCTTCACGGACTTTCCTGAGTTTCTTTGGGGACATTGTCTCAAGACCGCAATATATGTATTGAATAGGGTTCCCTCTAAAACCGTTCCTACCACACCGTATGAGATATGGCATGGTAAGAAGCCAAGTCTGAGTCATCTCAGAATTTGAGATTGTCCAGTTCATGTCAAAAGACAGCAGGTGGATAAGTTAGAGTTCAGATCTTTTAGAGCTTGGTTCATAGGATATCCTAAAGAGTCATTAGGATACTATTTTTATATTATGGAAGATCACAATGTGATTGTGAATCGACATGCTATTTTTCTTGAAAAGCAGTTTATTCAAGATGGTGGCATCGGAAGAATAATTAAGCTCAAGGAGAATGTCTCCCAAGAGCAACGAGCTAAAGAACTTGAGGAATCAAATCAATTAGAACTAGTCCTAACACAATCTCTTCCACCTCGTAGATCGACTAGGGTTTCTCATCCTCCTGAAAGGTACTTAGGTACTATACACGAGAAAGTAGAAAAAATGTTCCTCACAAAAAATGGAGCTCATGGTGATGACCCCAAGACCTATGATGAGGCGATATCAGATATCGACTTCGAGAAATGGTTAGAGGCAATGAGATCAGAAATTGACTCGATGCACTCAAACTAAGTCTGGACCTTGGTAGATCCACTTGAAAGTATTGTACCTATTAGGTGTAAATGGATCTTCAAGAGAAAGATAGGTGCAGATGGGAATGTGGAGACATTCAAGGCTAGGCTCGTAGCGAAAGATTATAGTCAGCGTGAAAGCAATGACTATCAGGATACCTTTTCGTCCGTAGTCTTGCTAAAATTCATCCGCACATTACTTGTTGTTGCAGCCTATTTCGATTATGAAATATAGTAGATGGATGTGAAAACGACATTCTTAAATGGATATCTTGAAGAAGATATCTATATGGAACAGCCGCTTGGTTTCACATCCAGTGATGATGATCACAAGATTTGCAAGCTGCAAAGATCCATTTATGGACTTAATCAAGCATCTCGGAGCTGGAATACTCATTTCAATGATGTGATCAAATGTTTAGTTTCATCAAGAACGAGGAAGAACCATGTGTGTTCAAGAAGGTCAGTGGGAGTACAGTTGTCTTCCTCGTAATGTATCCTTAAGTACTTAGAAGGACTAAGGATATGTTTCTAGTCTTTGGGAATGGAGAACTCTAAGTTCAGGGATTTACAGATTCAGACTTTATATCTGATATAGATGATCGAAAGTCGACATCTGAAAGTCTATTCATTTGCAATGGTGGTGCAGTTAGCTGGAAGAGTTCCAAGCAGACGGTGATTGCTGATTCTACCATGGAGGCAGAGTACATTGCTGCATCAGAAGCTGCGAAGGAGGTATTCTGGTACAAGAAGTTTGCCGCAAAGCTTGGAGTGATGTCATTGGATGTCATCCCTTTTTACTGGACAATAATGGCACCATCGCTCTAGCTAAGAAGCTAAGGTCTCACCAGAAGTCCAAGCATATCGAGCAGCGATTCCATCTGATCCATGATTACCTCGAAAAAGATTATGTCGAGGTTAAGAGAGTCGACTCCATAGACAATATGGCAGATCCACTGACAAAGCCATTAGACCAGCAGAAGATCGAAGCCCACCTTGAGAAGATGGGACTTAGATATGTAGCCAATTGACATTAGGTCAAGTGAGAGTTTGTTAGATGTGTGTCCTAGATGCCAGATTAGCTGACACATTTCTGTATAAATGTAAGGGCAAATTTATAATTTTGACTATAAATAAATAAAAAGGTTATTCTACTATCACATTGTGTACGTTATGTCTATGATACATCCTTTGAGTTTGTAGAAATATTAATTCATATTTTCAAGAGTTAAAAATTTAAGGCATGAATTTACATAACTAACTAATAAACAGCTCCTGACCATAGGATCATCATGAAGATGGTGATCGATCCGGAAGGTTGGTGTACGATCGCTTCTTTAAGATAGATGTGTCTTGAGTCTACGGTGTGGAGACACCAGAGCGAGAGTACAGATATTCATTGAGAACGAGAGTACTGAATGTGACCACCTCGAGCAGTCATAAGGAAATCTACCTTCTCGTCGATGACTAGCTCGATGCTGCAGCTGTGTGTCTAGTTCTTTGACCTGAGGTATATCGACAGTTCACCTTGGGTGTGTTATAGTTTGACTACACCATAACTCGATCTCCTAGCCATTCGAAATCCTGAGGTGTATGTTGGCTGTAGCATATTCATTGTAGAAAGCAGATCGTACCAAGAAGGGATCTATCAACCTCGGTAGATGAGAGAAGTAGTCCTATGATGATCGAAAGATCGAGTCCTTAAGCCCATGGCCATGATAGAGTGAAATAATGGAAAAGAGTTTTTCATGGGGGTTTCACTTCGGACTTGGATCAATCGATTGATTTATATGACTGATATTGGGTTTGACGAGTTCACCTTAACCCTAATTCAGTCGGATCTCATGATAGAAGAACTCAATCACACAGGTAGCTGCATCGAAAGGTTCATCTTCATTTCTGATGGGTTACCACCATATACTGCTAGGTATCACTGGTAAATTTTGGAAGCAATTAGAATGATCTTGATGATCGATTATTCTAATTCTCTGAATCAGAAGAGTTCTGATCCATCGAAAGGAGTTTCGATGATGTCGATGATGAGATCACGACATGTCTCATTATCATATGAAAATAAAGCTAACTGGATCACACAAATAAGAGTTAGGATCTGGATATCATCAATTGAGCTAGTCCAGTTTGATTGATTTAGATTAGATCCAATTAGGTTTAAGGAAATCGTGCTAGCACATGATTGAGCCTAACTTTCTCCTCGTGTAATCTTTTATATCTCGATTGAGCCAAATGTGATTTGACTCACCCAGAGAACCTTGAAAAGGTTTCTCATAGTCTGACTGGAGCCAATCCAGCTCAAAAAGGATTTATCTTAATTCATGAGATGAATTTAAAACAACGCCTGCTAATTCCTGTCACCTGCCATTTTCGTTTTAGGACATTGGTCAAACGTTGCCCCATGGACCTTGGACTGAAGGCCACTTGGCAAGAGGTCATTGGAGATTTTTTGTGGAGTATCCACCTACTAAATTGGATCTCAAAGTGGGTGCCATATTTAGATTGGGCTTGCGCCCCAAGTGGATAAGGATAGAGTCCCATGAGATGAGGACTCTGATCCATTGATCAACTTGAACTGTGGGGCGCAAATCTCACTGTGCTTATCTAGTATTGGCACCAACAGTAGGAGGGATTATGGAGATTCTTATTTGATATGATCAGATGACATCACTCTATCAATCAAAATTTTTTTAGAATTAATTAGAATTTTTTGATTGGTCGAATGATGTGGCACTGCATGGCATAGGAGGGTCTATTTAAACCCTATCTGCGCCTAGGGTTGAGAGACTCTGTGCAATAACCAGCAAAAGCCTAAATTCTCTCCACTTCTCCATGCCCCCTCTACTCCTCTCCCTCCCCTCTTCATGTCCAACGGGTTGGGCATCCATCTGGTGCTTGTCCAAGATGTGGTGGCTCTTTGATTAGAAGGCTGCGGAGATTTATCGAGAAGCTGCTGCTCCAGCTTCAGAAGATCTTTTGAAGATCTTCCAGATCAGATCCAGATCTGATTTTTGGAGCAATAAATTGTGAGGAGAAGATGATCCAGATGCTACTCGCATGGATATCGGTAGAGGCCAGGTGACTGCATGGCTATTTTAGAACCTCGGACATTGCTGCGATCATCTACTGGGTAATCTAGTTACCCTAGAGGTATTTCTCTATTCCTCATATTTTCAGATTTAATTTTAGATTTAATATCAGATAATAGGAATTAGATCTAATAGATCTTAGATCTAAAATATTATAGGATAATTTTTTTTGAAATATTCTGCCCCAGATCTCATTAGATCTGAAAGATCCTACAAGGAAAAAGCTGATTTTTCCTTCACTTACATCCTAGGGATGAAGATCTATAGGGATAGATCTAAAAGGATGCTTGGGTTATTCCAGTCCACATACATCGACACTATGCTGAAGAGGGTCAGTATGAAGAATTTCAAGAAAGGCTATCTATCGATAGGCCATGAAATTTCTCTCTCTAAGAAGGATTGTCCGATAACTCCTGAAGAGAGAGAGCGTATGAGTAGAGTCCTATATGCTTCGATCGTGGGATCTATCATGTACGTCATGACATGTACAAGGTCAGATGTGGCATACTCACTCAGAGTAGTGAGTAGATACCATTTTGATCATAGAGAAAATCATTGAAAAGTGGTTAATGCCATCCTTAAGTATTTAAAAAATACTAAGGACCAATGGTTGGTTTATGACGAGTCAGATCTGAAACTTGTGGGGTTCACAGACTCCAGCTTTCAATTTGACCAAGATGACAACAGAAGCATGTCGGGTTATATCTTTACTCTGAATGATGGAGCCATCTACTGGAAGAGTTTCAAGCAGCATACTGTGGCAGACTCTGTTTGTGAGGTGAAGTACATTGCAGCATCGGATGCCATGAAGGAAGCTATGTGGCTGAGAAAATTTATCACCAAGCTCGGAGTAGCACCCTCCATCGATGGTCTGATCCTGCTCTACTACGACAGCATTGGTGCCATTGCTCTGGCGAATGAACCCAAAGCACACCAGCGGATGAAGCACATTTTGTGCCGCTTCTACTTGATCCAGGAGATCGTGAATCGAGGTGACATCGACTTTCAGAAGATCGACAAAAAGGAGACCTGGCCAACCCCTTCACTAAAGCCCTGGTGATAAAGGAGTTCGACAACCACAAATCGAAGATGGGTATTAGATATTATGCCGAGTGGCTTTAGGACAAGTCGGAGTTATTGGAAAATATGTCCCAAAAGTTAATCATCAACCTGTTGATGGTTGAGTAACCTTGTATGGTAATTGATTTGTTAATAAATAAAATATATTTTTGACATTTTTATCATAAGTTTTCATCTTCTAATGAACTTCGTTGTTGTGATGAAGTCCTTAGGACTATTTAGGTTCGATAAAGCGAGGATGTATCGATTAATCCTTAAAACTATTCATGACCAAATGATAGGCTGTTAATAACGACAGCTTCTATCGATCATAGGTCGCTGTAGGCCATATGGATTGGTTGTCCTCTTAATCAAAGAGTATGGAGACACTGATACGACATACAGGTGAGATGTAAGGGTACATCATCAATGAACGTGATCAACTCCAGAGCATTCTGCTGTCGAAAATGTCTCTGATAGGATATAGGTATAAGTGTCCCTTAGACCTGAGATCGCCTTAGTGACTTGCAAGCAACTCACTGTGCTTTGGTACTGGCTAACTGAATTTTTAATTCAATGACGGAAGGCTTCTAGGCACAGTCAAGTACTTGCACTGTCAGAGTGTGATCAAGATGGGATTGACCACTCCAAGAGTTGGAGAAGAATGAGTCGCTGTATTTCAATTTAGCAAATCTTTGACCAGGATAATCCATCAGATGGATTTGATATTTTGAAATACAATATGGGCAACCTGATCAGAGTTGATAGTTGAACTCTGAGGTGTCCTATAAGTATTTTGGTCAAGGGAATAATTATATGGAAACTATATCTGTCACGCCCCCGACCCGAGATTGTGAATCGAGGATCATGGCAACCACCGCATACTTATGAAGAACTCTCTCCATAAGCATGCAAGGCATCTCATCACGATATCAATGCATCATAGTGAAATAAATTCAAATAAATTATTATTATTCAACTTTAATTCAAGTAATTAAAATAAATATCTTACATCCAATAAAATTTTACTAACAATAAAAAAATAGATCTAAGTTCAATAAAGTTGACAATGCTAAATCTCACCTCTAAAAGCTCTGTCCCAATTATTTTTTCCCACGCTCGAAATTAATTATCTGAATCTAAAAAATAGAAAGAAAGGTAATGAGCTAGACAGCCCAGTAAGTAACAAGTATCTCTACCAGATATTTCAGATATTATATAATTTTCAAGAATAATGCTGCAAAAATATATTTCATGCTGATTTAATACAAATCTAATATTTTTAAATATTCACATATAATATAATCATAAATTCGATTTGATTAAAAAATACTCATAACTCAACAGCCTTGACTATGACCAACGTTTAACCCCCATTGGTGGGGTCCATAGAATACCAGCGCACAACCCTCACTGGCAGGGTCCACAAATACCAGCACACAACCTCCACTGGCAGGGTCCACAAACACCAGCGCACAACCCCCACTGGCAGGGTCCACTGAGTACCAACGTATAGTCCCCATTGGCGGGGCCCACTGAAACATAGTTAGGCTGAGAGCATAAATCCGATCTGTATCAAAATACTTTGTATCATAATATATCATAATTTTTCACTGAACATGCATAAATCGATATACCATAACATTTCAATAGCACTTTTCTTTCAAAACATAATTTCATAAATCATGCATAATTTCAGAGAATAATTATTTATTTTCAGAATAAATATGGAATATCTCGAAAAGATGATTCATTACTTACCTTTCACGGAGCACTGAATGAATGGATCGACTAACTTCTAGAAGATTCTTCAGTGCCTATTATCCAAAATTATATTTTTACATTAATTTTAATTCAAAATTCAATCTAAACAGATCTCAAATCAAAATTTCACTTAAAATCAGACTCTTCCCTAAACTCGATCAAAATCATCAAATGAAATCTTCCACTACGCTAATCCTAGAGGAATAACTTTAGAGAGAGAGGAATCCATCAAGAGAGAGAGAAACAATCTAGAGAGAGAAAATTCTAGAGAGAGAAAGTAGAGAGAGAAAGTCCAATTCCAGAGAGAGAAAGTAAGGGTTCAGATTGAAAGAAAAGAGAGAAACTCTCTCTCTCATTATTTATTTTATTTATTTATTTATTTATTTATTTATTTATTTTTCTTTTCTTTTCTTTTCTTTTCTTTTTCTCTTTTTCTTCTTTTTCTTTTTCTTTTTTTTTTCTTCTTTTTCTTTTCTTTTCTTCTTTTTCTTCTTCTTCTTCTCTCGGGCTCCTTCCAGGCCGAACAGGGGACGGCAGTCCCCTCCTTGTGCCGGGCCGTTCAGGCCACGGTGGAGGCCGGCGGTAGAGGGGGGCCACTCCCCTGGTTACGGAGGAGCATGGCCGGTGGTCGATTGCGATTGCTGGCGTCGAAAAATCCAAGGGAAAAGAGACCAAAACAGAGGTCTCTTTTTTGATCAAAAATTGACGACTCCCGTCGCTGGCAGCCGCGCACAAATGCACGGGAGGAAGGGGAAAGAAGAGAGGAAGAGGAGGAAAACTCACCTCGACCTCTGGTGACCTCGTCGGTGAGCAGTCACGGCGAGAACAAGGCAGTGTCCGCGGCTCTAATTCGAGAAAATCGGAGAGAAAGAGAGGGGAAGAGGGCCGATGATCGGCTTCAAGGAAAAGGAAAGGTCTTTTTATAAAGGACCCTAGGACTCCGAGAGGTCCTAGGATTCCCATTTCATCCGGATCTCGTCGGAGAAGAAGACTCCTATTGGGAGTCTTCTTCCCGATTTGTTTCCTCTGTTTTTTTTTTGGGCTTGGGTCTTGCTAGATTGGGCTTGGGTTTTGGGCTATAACATTCTTCACCCATAAAAAGAAATTTCATCCTCGAAATTTTTCATACCTGTCACCAGTGTATTGGAAGCCTGTGGATTCTGTTGAGTAAGCGCATAAACTCTTCCCTAGATTTTAGAAATCTGTCCACCACCCTTATGTTGTCCTTCATAAGTTTTTTGGCCAACTTGATTTTCAGTATTTAGCGGGCAGCTAGCAATTTTATGATCCATTTGACAATATTTGAAACAAGCACCTGTATTCCAATAGCAATCCTTGTCTGCATGATTTTTGCCACATCTGGAGCATGGCTCACCATCAATTTGTTGAGTCTTATTATCTATTGCTCCCTTAGCTGATCTTTTGATATTTTTATTATTCTGCCCTTGTGTATCATTTGATTTTGCTCTCTTCCTTTGCTTTCTTTCCCTTTCCATGCATTCTTCATTGACTTTCCTTTCAATTATCAGTGCTTTGTTTACCACATCTGCATAAGTTGTCAATTCATATGGAATCACTTATTTTCGAATCTCAGTTCTCAATCCCATCTCAAACTTGTGAACACATTCTTGCTCACCATCCACTAATCTCGGAGCAAATTTTGCTAACTCTGTAAATTTTGCTTCATATTCAGTCACACTCATACCCTTTTGCTTCAAATAAATAAACTCTTGCTCTTTCTGGATCCTTATACTTCGAGAAAAATACTGATCATAGAATGCAATCCGAAATCTTTCCCAAATAAGTATTTCACCGTCTTGTTCATACTTGCGCTGTAGTCGCTGACACCAGTTGTATGCTTCTCCTTGTAGTAAATAAGCTGCATATCGAATCTTTTCTTCATCAAGACACTCTTGGACAGTGAAGGCCTTCTCCATCTCCATTATCCAGTTATCAGCCTCCAAAGGTTCAGTAGTCCCCTTGAAAGCTGGAGGAGCAAGCTTTTTAAATTCTAAAATGTTGTTCCATTGTACTGGTTGCTCTCCATGTTGTGGTGGTGGATGCTGTTGTGCATCTCGTTGTATCTGCTATTGTTCAAGCATTTGCTGCTGTATTTGTTGTTGTACTTGTACCATCCTGATTAGGGTCTGCATTAACTGAGCCATATCTGATTTCTGACATGCTCTCGAAGTACTCCTATTAGGATCTACGACTCCCTCCTCCTGAGGGGTGCCACTGATCAGATGGGGAGTGCTACCATCCCGTGGTTGTGATGTCTCTCTTGCAATTCTTTGAGTAGTTCTTGTCATTCTACGGGGAGGCATGGTAACCTTGTAGTAGTAAAACCTTATTAGATTCATTTATCTATTTGTTAGGATAGATTTATTATGATGCTCATACTTTAACGTCCCAATATTCCTAATGTTTACCCACCTACACTCATACTATATCAAATTCTATGTGTCATAATTTATCCACTTATGCTCTGATACCATATTAATTGTCACACCTCCGACCCGAGATTGTGAATCGAGGATCATGACAACCACCGCATACTTATGAAGAACTCTCTCCATAAGCATGCAAGGCATCTCATCACGATACAATGCATCATAGCGGAATAAATTCAAATAAATTATTATTATTCAACTTTAATTCAAGTAATTAAAATAAATATCTTACATCCAATAAAATTTTACTAACAATAAAAAAATAGATCTAAGTTCAATGAAGTTGACAATGCTAATCCTCGCCTCTAAAAGCTCTGTCCCAATTATTTCTTCCCACGCTCGAAATTAATTATCTGAATCTAAAAAATAGAAAGAAAGGTAATGAGCTAGACAGCCCAGTAAGTAATAAGTATCTCTACCAGATATTTCAGATATTATATAATTTTCAAGAATAATGCTGCAAAAATATATTTCATGCTGATTTAATACAAATCCAATATTTTCAAATATTCACATATAATATAATCATAAATCTGATTTGATTAAAAAATACTCGTAACTCAACAGCCTTGACTATGACCAACGTTTAACCCCCATTGGTGGGGTCCACAGAATACCAGTACACAACCCCCACTGGCAGGGTCCACAAACACAAGCACACAACCCCCACTGGCAGGGTCCACAAATACCAGCGCACAACCCCCACTGGCAGGGTCCATTGAGTACCAACGTATAATCCCCATTGACGGGCCCACTGAAACATAGTTAGGCTGAGAGCATAAATTCGATCTGTATCAAAACACTTTGTATCATAATATGTCATAATTTTTTACTGAACATGCATAAATCGATATACCATAACATTTCAAAAGTATTTTTCTTTCAAAATATAATTTCATAAATCATGCATAATTTTAGAGAATAATTATTTATTTTTAGAATAAATATAGAATATCTCAAGAAGATGATTCATTACTTACCTTTCACGGAGCACTGAATGAATGGATCGACTAACTTCTAGGAGATTCTTTAGTGCTTATTATCCAAAATTATATTTTTACATTAATCTTAATTCAAAATTCAATCTAAACAGATCCCAAATCAAAACCTCACTTAAAATCAGACTCTTCCCTAAACTCGATCAAAATCATCAAATGAAACCTTTCACTATGCTAATCCTAGAGGAATAACTTTAGAGAGAGAGGAATCCATCAAGAGAGAGAAATAATCTAGAGAGAGAAAATTTTAGAGAGAGAAAGTAGAGAGAGAAAGTCCAATTCCAGAGAGAGAAAGTAAGGGTTCAGACTGAAAGAAGAGAGAGAAAATCTCTCTCATCATTTTTTTATTTTATTTATTTATTTATTTATTTATTTATTTAATTTTCTTTTCTTTTCTTTTCTTTTTCTCTTTTTCTTCTTTTTCTTCTTTTTCTTTTTCTTTTTTTTTCTTCTTTTTCTTTTCTTTTCTTCTTTTTCTTCTTTTTCTTCTTCTTCTTCTCTCGGGCTCCTTCCAGACCGAACAGGGGACGGCAGTCCCCTCCTTGTACCGGGTCGTTCAGGCCGCGACCGCCGCGGTGGAGGCCGGCGACAAAGGGGGGCCACTCCCCCGGTTATGGTGGAGCATGGCTGGCGGTCGATTGCGATCGTTGGTGTCGAAAAATCCAAGGAAAAAGAGACCGAAATAGAGGTCTCTTTTTCAACCAAAAATTGGCGACTCCCGTCACCGGCAGCCGCGCACAAATGCACGGAAGGAAGGGGAAAGAAGAGAGGAAGAGGAGAAAAACTCACCTCGACCTCCGGTGACCTCATCGGTGAGCAGTCACGGCGAGAACAAGGTGGTGTCCGTGGCTCTAATTCGAGAAAATCGAAGAGAAAGAGAGGGGAAGAGGGTTGATGATCGGCTTCAAGGGAAAGGGAAGGTCTTTTTATAGAGGACCCTAGGACTCCGAGAGGTCTTAGGATTTCCGTTTCGTCCGGATCTCGTCGGAGAAGAAGACTCCTATTGGGAGTCTTCTTCCCGATTTGTTTCCTCTATTTTTTTTTGGGCTTGGGTCTTGCTGGATTGAGCTTGGGTTTTGGGCTATAACAATATCCGCATGGGTTCTAAAGATGTTGTTCTACACATTTGACCTATCCGATCGTCGGGTACCATTGCTAGATGGTCACTTGAATTGGTACAAAAATTTATTCTTATGCTATCGATTTAGGTTTAGACCTATGAAGTCACACACATTAGAGTTTACGATCCGATCGGATGGTTGATCAATGATTAAGAATTGTTCTAGAGTTAAACGATCAATATGATTGATATTTAACCTAGTGCAAGTGTTGCAGGAGGATCGATTAGCAATTCGATTGCTAATTGACTTAATTTGATTAAGTCAATGGGCTAAAATTAAGTTTAATTGAATATGATTTAATTAGATTTAATTTATGCTTGATTGGATCAAGTTCAATTGATTTATTGGATAAGCCAAGTGCAAGGAAAAACTAGTCCAGTCCAATTAGGACTTGGATCAACCTAATTTCTAATTCGATTAGAAAAATTAAATCAGATTTAAATCTAATTTAATATGATTAAATTAAGTTTTTATTTAAATTAAGATCTATTTTAAATGGGTTGATTTGGTTTTGATTTGATTTGATTTGAGAAACCAAATTTGAACAAGTCATAGATTGAATCCTAGTGAGACTAGGATTCCACCTTGCGCCACCTTAGCCCCCCATGCCCACTCTCTCTTATTTTGTGTGACAAAATCTTCTCTCCCAGGCCTTCACATACACCCAAAGCTTTCTACTCTTTCTCTCTTACATGAAATGTGGTTGTGGACCAAGTCAAAGTAGGAATTAATTTAGATTTCAAATTCTATGAGATAGAATTTTAGGAAACTAAAACTCTTTCCTTATGGCACTAATTTTATTCAAATTTTTTTTGAGATTTTCATGACTTTTATGGCACATATCATATGCCCTTTTCTGGTGATCCATGGTAGAAAAAGAAGGAGGAGGCACCCAAGAGTTGGGCGCCACTTGTCTTGTCCTGTTTAGATTTTTCTTGATTAGGTATTTGACTTAGACAAGGATTCTTCATATCTCATTATTTAAAATAAATTTCTTCTTAAAATTTTTGTGAATTATAAAGCATTGAGAGACCTTTGGGGCATGTGAGAATCAAGGAGAAAGAGTGTTGGGGTGTAGAGATATAATAGACACAAAACTATGTGTTTGGGTTAGAGCAAAGAGAAAAAGAAGAGGGTCTTCTTCTAGGGTTGCTGTGTTCACCTCTTCTCTTCCTCTATCTATGAGTTTTCTGAGAGTGTCTCACATCTAAAACTTCTTCTCCTACTTTTCATCTTTGGAAGAGTCCAAATCAAGAAGAAGGAGGCATCTGATCGACCATCATAGAAAGATTAGCACAGTACTAGTATACTGTGCTAATTTCCTGGATCAGGACTTCTGATCATGATTGTGGGCTCGTGTGGATGACTCCTAGAGGCTGGATGTATGTGTGGCTCGCAACATCATCCTCAAGCATGGATCAGCAAAGTTAGAATGTCTAATTTGTAAGGTAATAGATTTAATCTATTATATTTTACATACATTAGATGTAGTATAGAAATATGTTGATATGATCAACATATTGTTCTTGCTCTTTATATTTTAATTTCTGATTTAATACCATGTAATAATCATGTAATAGAATCTTAGATCTAGGAATTCTCTGATCTTATAAGATAAATTTTGATTTGTTTTAGTCTTCCGCTGCTTGATCTTGAAAAAGTTTCAAGATCTAACCCTGAAATCCTAAATCTAGTTTCTTCAAAGTATACCTACCATCTGCCGTCGAAGTCTAAGATTGATCTGTCTAGATATTACTCTATTCCAAAAACTGGGATCGACTTACAAAGTTTAGGTCAAGGGCCGAAGTGTGAATCGGGGGGGTCTGAAGTTGTATATTGAATGACCTCCTCCACATAGTCCTCCCATGGTTCAGGGAGACATGTCTACCTCCAGGATTGGGCATATTCATCTTCAACAGTGATGTGGTGTCGATTTTGTATACTTCATCACATGCCTTTTTCGTTGGCTTATGGCTTCGATCTGAGTGACAAATTACCTCCCAACACATGCCCCTTACTCCTGAGTTTGGTGCGGACGAAGGGAGTACATGAGTTCTAATTTATCGAAGACATGTTATCGTCGCTACTAAAATGACACCTGTGGCTCTTGGGTGAAATGAAAAGTCCCATCAGCAGATAATTATGACCATAAGAAGTGAAGCTGTTAGCAAACTTTGAATAGCCGTGTGTCTCATTTTCAGTACAAATTATTAATGAGCTGACTGACGTCTTTTGCTCACTAATGGGGACGTGCCTAGTGTCAATCATCGGATGGTTTAGCAGATTTGGTATCCAGACTATTCTACCCTTCTATGTCTATTAAAGAGGGCAATATTCCTTGTTTTCTCTTTCTTATGCTTTCAGATTTTTTCTAGCTCTTCTTTTCCTTTCTTCTTTGATCAGCCTCTCTGCTCCGAGAGTCCTTCCGTTCGTCTCTCTCAGCCTTATTGGATCATCAGTAGCCCCTTTTTTATCCACCATCTTCGCCTCCCATGCAGTCACAAGTGGGTCTTCTTTCCCCTTCCCTGATTTCTTTTTCATTTCTTTGGTCTGATCGTCTTTTCTTTTCTTTTCTGCATTCATCTTCTCCTATTTTCTTCTTGTGTCTTTCAATGGTTGGTCCTGAGAGTCTCAGTAAAGGCTGATCTTTCGAATCATCTTCCTCTTCTGGAGAAGCTCTGTAGGAGTTGGTGTGGTATTCCCAAGCCTTGGAAGGTCATAGGAGAATTCAGGATGTTGGCTCTGGGACACTAGGACAGGAGTGGTCCTAAGATGGAGGCAGTGTGTTGTTCTCCACGAGCTTGAGGTCCGGGTGATGAGGATCTTGAAAGGCTTAGTTTGTGCTCCAAAGACTTGAGGACACAGGTGTTGGGAAATGTGTCCTAAAATCAATCGTATGACAATTGAGTTTTTTTTGTATATGAATTATTCATTGATAAATAAAAGTTATTTTAATATTTTTTATTACAAAGTTGTAGCTTTCTTGTAGAACTCTTGTGTTATGATGAAGTCCTTAGAACTATGTAAGTAATCGATAAAAGAGGATTTATCGCATAGTTCTTAAACATGTTCGCGATCGAATGATACGTCGTTACAGGATAATGATATTTATCGAGTGGAGATCATTGTGTGCTATATGGGTTGGTTGTCTTCTTAACCAAAGAGTATGATGATACTGATATAACATACAGATAAGTTATAAGAGTACATCATCACTGAACAAATGACTCACATGCTAAGTGCTCTGCTGTCAAGCGCTACTCGCATAGCGCATGGGCATAAGTGTCCCTCAGACCTGAGATCACCATAGTGACTTGCAAGCAACTCATGGTGCTTTGGTGCGGGACTATCTGAATTTCTAATACAGTGATGAAAGGCTACTGGATACAGTCAAGTACTTGCGAAGTCTGTGTGTAGATCAAGATGGGATTGATCTCTCTGAACTATAGGAGCTGATGTATCGCTATATTTTAATTTAGTAAAATCTTGATCAGGATAATTTATGAGATAGATTTAAAAGGTTGAAATATAATATGGATGAAATACTCAGGGTTGACAGTTAACCCTAGATCATCCTAAAACAATCAGGATCAAAGGGATGAATTATGCGATAACCATATTCATAGGTCTGAAATATTCTCTTGCAATTATTCAATCTATCCGATATCAAAAACTATTGCTAGATGGTATCTTCGATTAGTGCAAGAAATAGTTCCTGTATTACTGGCTTAGTGTTTGAACCTATGGAGCCACGCACAAAAGTCAGACAATATAGGAAAGTATTGATCTATATTTATATATCCAATTTAAAAGTACTTGATTTGATTGAACATATAGGCTAACTTGATTGAGAATTAAGTTATGGATTAAATGAGATTGAAGAATTGACTATGTCTAGCTAGCACTACACAAAAGGTTCAGGTTCAATCTCGAGGATAAATAGTTTTTGATCTATGATCCAAAGAGTCTATGAGAGATTAGATTTAAATGCTAATTAATTTCAGATTAGATCTAATTTAATTAGACTTAATTGGATTCAAAATTTTAAGTTAGATTGGATCCTAAATCCTAAACAATCTAAGATTGACAGTCTTTCAAAATTATTTCAAATCAGCTTCAAATTAGATTTAAATTGATCCAATTTTGGATGAGATTCTTAAAGTCCATTTTTACTAAACTCTCTCACCTCCATGGCCAACCAGCACGTGATATGGTGTTGGTTGTGGGCCGCCCCACATGGGTGTGTGTTAGATGTATGTCTTAGAAGCCAATATGGCTGACACATTGTAATTAATCTAGGACATAATTTTGTACTTAATATATTGATATGATCAATAAAAAGATAAATTATTTTTTATTCAAGTATAATATGTCCTTGAATCATCCATGAAATTAGTTTCGATGCATACTCTCAAGGTGTTGAGAATTAGAGACATGTATTTATTCCTAAAGGCTCCCGATCATAGGATCATCATGAGGACGGTGACAGATTTGGATAGACTGGTGCACAAAATACTTCTTTCAGAATAAATGGGTCTCTAATCTACTGTGTAGAGACACAAGATGATGAGTGCGGGTGGTTGTTAGAGAACAACTAGCACTGAACGTGACCATATGAGAGATCACTTGGATTTCTATTCAATCATCAGTGATTGTCTCGATGCTGTAGTTGTGTGACTGATCTTTTGACTTAAGATGGTACTACTGCTTGTAGTGAAGCTGTTGGAGTTTGTTGACACATCAACATGGGTCTCAATGAGCCCTTGTAGTGGATATTGGCGATAGTTGGTCCACTGTAGGAGTTGTATGTGCATCAAGATAGGATCTATCAACTTTGATAGAGAGGAGTAGTCTTATGGGATTTGAAAAGCTAAGTCCATGAATCTATAACCATAGTAGAGTGATTGATGAAAAAGAATTTTTATATACATCACATCTGGACTTGAGCTAATCAAATCTATCATATGACTGATGTTGAGATTTGACGATTTATCCATGACCTACCATCTAGTTGGGACTCACGATAGAGAATCACACGTTAACTACATCTAGAGGTTCATTTCAGTTCTACTGGGTTGCCACTACATACTGCTAGGTGTCACTGGTGGATTGTAAGAGCTCACTAGGATTGTTCTGGATCGACAATCGTTGTTGAGTTAGAGTGAAATTATTCTGACTCATTGAAAAGAGTTTCAATGATACAATGATGTAGATCATTGTATATCTCACTACCAGATAGAATTGAACCTATGAGGTCACACAATAAAAAGATCATGCCTAGAATAAGAAATTGAGCTTATAAAGTATCAATTAGGTTTAGAGAAATCCATTAGGTTTATGGTAATCTTGCTAGTACATAGTTGGACCCAATTTTTCTTTCCGTTGGGATTACTTATTTGATAAGATAATTCTAACTTAATTACCTGCTAATAATCTACATGAATAAGATTCATGAAACTCCAATTATTGGGTGTCTAAGATTATGGATCACATAAATTAAGGGTGCAAGTCCCTTATGAATATTCTTGATAGTTATTATGGGATGCCACTTTGAATTGTTCAATTTGGGCATGTCCATTAATTAAAGGACCTTTGGTTTTCATATGAGGTATCTCTTGGGTGCAAAAAAGAGTGTCTAATTATAGATGCAAGGGCTCCAATAGTTGGCACCTAATGGGCTTCCTAATGTAAGTTGATAACTTAAGTTAATAGGAATCCTAATGCAAGTAGAACTTGTATTATATGATTGAATAGGATTCAATCTTTGTGCCTATAAAAGGAGACCTCCCCTAAGGTCCTAAGATGATAAAAAAAGCCAGCCCCTCTTCACGCCTAAAGGAGCTCCCATGCTCTCTTTTCCTCCCTCTTTCTCTTCTCCTTAGGCATCCCCACGTCATATAACTTGGGACGTGCGTCCCAAGTTATCTCACATCCAAGGTGTTGGCATCCCACTTTTTGGCTAGTTGCTAGTGCTTTGTAGCAGCAAAGAGTAAAGGGAAAGAGCTTAGAGAAGAGAAGAAGAAGAAGATCAAAGAGAAAGATCAAATATTGATTGCGATCCAGACTTCGTTCAGATTCAACAGGCTGAATTTTGGAGAATCAAAATTCAGATCTTAGAGGGTTGTTTCAGGCTGATCCCGAGTGGATACTCATAGAGATCGGATACTTGTATGGCTAACAGAGAGTCTCATCTCTTTCAGATCCAGATTTGAAGAAAGAGATTGCGAAAAAGGTATGTGATTTGATCACAATTTAAATTTCAGCAAATATCAATTTCAGCATATGAAATAGATCCATATGGTTTTATATTTTTATACATATAAAATTTAGATTAAAATTATTTTAATATTATTCTCCACTGTGGTGTTTAGAAAATTAAGTTTTTGAAATATATATGCATGCTTCAAATCCCAAATTCTAACAGTGGTATCAGAGCCACGGATTTTCATATACTGAATTTTGATATACATATTTTTGAAAAAATTTTAAAATTAATTTTTTCTTTAATACATAAGATGTATGAATGGATATTCAAATTTAAAATCTAATTTTGGATTTAGTTTTAGAATATATAGTTGATATATTATTGTATGCATAGATCTAAATTTTGATCTAGATAGAGTTCTAGTTAATGTTCATGTGAAATATAGATGCATGCATGAAATCTGAAATTTTTTATGATCTGAATTTTAATTTATATATATGATATATAATAGTATATTTAGATCATAAATTTATTTTTAATCTTATTCATGACTAGTATATGAAATATATGATATCATGCTTAGATCTGAAATTTTGTTTAGATCTAATTATACATGAATATATATGATATATGTTTGTATGTTAGAATCTGAAAATTATTTTCATATTTTAAAACTTATATTAATACAAAGAATTTAGATTTGAAATATGATTTTAGAATCTAAAATTTATATTTGTGCATGAGAGTTTTGATTATGAAAAAATTAAAAATTAGGTCATGTAATAGGATTACATCTAAGATTTTTTGATTTGAGTCATTGGATCTAATTTGATTAAGTAATTGATCAAACTGAGTCAAATATTGAATTGAGTTAGATTAATTAAGTTAATGATCATACAATTATTGTTGAATAAATCGATTGAGTTCCATATGTAGAATTGATTAACCTAAGGACCTAATTTGGCTCGTTGGTTTGAGCCCGATGCGCTTGAGCTAACGAATTCTGATCAACCGACCTATTGGTGTCTAAGGTAAGTTAATGAGATGTGGTTATTTAATTGGTTCTATTAGCCGACCTGACCAATTCATTGGTATCTAAGGAAGGCAATGAGAGGACCCCCACCGTTCTCCACTTACCTGATCAATTTAGAAGATTGGATCTTGAATTAGGTTGCTTAGCAATCTGGTTTAGCCCATGCCACTTAGATCAGTCATATGATGACTGATTAGATGAGACCTAAACCCATATCTCTCCATAAATATTAAGTCCATAGTCTTCCACCGTTGTAGATGTACGGACGTGCTACCGGCATTGATTGTTCTCGACTGGTCACAGTGGTTCAGTTGCATCAGGAACACACAACCACTCTATTAGCAAAGAGTTACTCCAGGGTAAGGATGGGGTTGGGCCCAATAATTGTTAGGTGAGGGACCCAATGACGGTCTTGCACCTGCTTGTGAACGGTGGGTCGGGCTTAACTAAGAAGTATGGGCACTAACTATTAGGTGAGCCCACATGATTTAGAGATTAAGTTGCTGCAACATGCTTAGTGAAGCATCTGGACAAGGAGTTGCCTACGCATCGGTGTGCATGTTACCAATAACTATTGGTGAGATGCATGTCATCTATGGGACCGCAGCACCCACTAAGAATCTTTTGTCACATCAAGATTTTTATTTTCTTCTTGAAAAGTGGAGGGATCCGAATAATTAGTGGGAGTCATTATTTGCATCTTAAAGTTCCTAGAAGTAAATTAAAAAATTAAGTATAAAAGTCTAACTTGAATCTTTACTCTTATAGTTAAACCATTATGTCAGCCTCAAACTCTCTAGCTTGCATCCTTGAAATCAATCATTTGACCGGTTATAATTTTAAAGACTGGCTCAGAAACCTCAGGATTGTCCTGACTTCAAAAAAATTAAGTCATATTCTTGATCAGGATCCCATTGTGTTGCCAAACCATCCTACTACTGAGCAGAAAGCTACTTTTGAGAAGTGGACATATGAAGATAGTCGGATCAAGTGCTATGTGCTGGCATCTATGTCAAACAAGTTGCAAAGCCAGCATGAGCATATGCCTATTGCTCGGGCTATGATCACTCATCTACAAGAGTTGTATGGTGAACAAAACCGTACTGCGTGCTTCGAAGTATCCAAGAGACTCTTCAACCTAAAGATGCACGAAAGACAGTCTATCCATGAGCACTGTATGACTGTGATCAAGGATATTGAGGAACTTGAGAAGCTCAGGTTGGATATGCAAAAGGAATTGCAAATGGATCGATCCTTCAATCCCTTACCAGTTTATATAGGCAATTCATCATGAATTTTCATATGAGCAAACTTGACTGCACTATTTTCAAACTTGTCAACATGTTGGTCATGATAGAGGGTACCTTGAAGAGTTCAAGAAGCTCTACTCTTGCTATGGAGCAGACTTCTTCTTTCAAGAGAAAGTCTGTTGGAAGGAAGAAGGCTAAATGTGCAATGAAGCAGAAGAAAGAGAGCTAGCCAAAAAAGGATGGTCCAAAGACGGCTGAGGCAAAGGAAAAGTATTTCCACTATCATGCTGAAGGCCACCGAAGGAAGAACTATCCAAAATATCTGGAGAGCCTAAAGACCAAAAAGAGTGATAAACCTTTCGAAGGTATGCTCATAATTGAATCTAACCTTATGGTTTCTTCTACTTCTAGTTGGGTATTAGACTCTGACTCGAATGCTCATATATGTACCTTAATGCAGGGTCTGATAGAAAGTAGAAGGTTGAGGAACGGTGACATGATTCTTCGGATCGACAATGGAGCAAAGGTTGCTACAGAGGCCATTGGTATTTACCCTCTTCGATTACTGTCTAGCGTTAGATTAGATTTGAAAGACTGTTATTATGTTCCTGTAGCTAGTCAAAATTTAATTTTTATGTCTGTGCTAGCACAGAAAGGTTTCGTAATTAGTTTTAATAAAAATTTTTATTTCATTTATTTATGAAATAAATTGATTGCATGAGGTCTTTTAATTGACAGTCATTATCACTTGCATGTTGATGCAAATGTGAACCTAAATGAGCAAATAGTGAGTGCCGTAGGTCAAAAGAGATCTAGAGATGAAATTAACTAGAAGTACTTGTGGCACCATAGACTAGATCATATTGGAGAGGACAGAATAAACAAACTAAAAAAAGATGGGATCCTTGTCTCTCTTTGCCCAGAGCCATATCTGGCTTGTGAATCTTGCCTTCGAGGAAAGATGGCCAAGTTACCCCTTGTAGGACATGGGGAAGGGGCCACAGAGCTACTTGTCCTGGTACACACCGACGTGTGTGGACCATTTGATGTGCAGACCTGGGGTGGTTACCCTACTTCATTATCTTTACTGATGATTTGTCTAGGTATGGGTATGTGTATCTAATGAAACATAAGTCTGAGGCCTTTGAAAAGTTCAAAGAATTTAGGCATGAAGTAGAGAAGCAGACGGATAATTCCGTTAAGGTTCTTCGATCTGATCGAGGAGATGAATACCTTAGTCAAAAATTTTTAGGATATCTTAAGGATAACAGCATAGTCTCTCAGTGGACCCTTCTTGGAACACCTCAGCTCAACGGGATATCTGTAAGGAGGAATAGGACTCTATTGGATATGGTCCAGTCTATGATGAGCTTCACTGATCTACCCTTATTTCTTTAGAGATATACCTTGTTAACTACCATTCACTTATTGAATAGGGTTCCTTCAAAGTCCGTTCCTACCACACCGTATGAGATATGATTCGGTAAGAAGCCGAGTCTGAGTTATCTTAAGACTTAGGGATGTCTGGCCTATGTCAAGAGACAAATGGTGGAAAAGTTGGAGGATAGATCTATTATAGCTCATTTTATAGGGTATCCAAAAGAATCTATGGGATACTACTTTTACTTTCCACAAGATCATAATGTGATTGTGAGTCAAAATACCATATTCTTAGAAAAATAGTTTATCCAGGATGGTGACAGTGGGAGGTTAGTGGAGCTCGAAGAGAAGGTCTCTGAAGAGCCCAGAGTTATAGATCCTCAGGAACTTATAATTCATGAGCCAGTAGTTGATGTCCCTCTACCACCTCATAGATCTAGCAGGATCTCCCAACCTCTTGAAAGGTGCATGGGTATGCTTACTGAGGAAGTGAAGAAATGTTCCTTATGAGAGATAGGGGTTATACTGATGACCCTAATACCTTTGACGAGGTATTGTCTGACATCGATTTTGAGAAGTGGTTAGATGCAAGAAGTCAAAAATTGACTCGATGCACTCAAACCAACTCTGGACTTTAGTGGATCCACCTAAAGGTATTATACCTATTGGATGTGAAAACTATCTTCCTGAATGGATATCTTGAGGAAGATATCTATATAGAGTAGCCGATGGGTTTCACGTCCGGTGATGGTGATCATAGAGTCTGCAAACTATAAAGGTCTATATACAGATTAAAGCAGACTTCTCGGAGTTGGAACCATCATTTTGATGAGGCAATCAAATCGTTTGATTTCATCAAAAATAAAGAGAAATCTTGTGTATACAAGAGAGTCGATGGGAGTGTAATCACCTTTCTCATACTATACGTAGATGATATTCTCTTCATTGAGAATGATATTCCCATACTGACCACGGTCAAAAGATGGTTGTCCAAGAAATTTTCATGAAAGATCTAAGAGAAGCATCCTATATTCTCAGAATAAAGGTCTATAAGAATAGATCTAAATGGATGCTTGATCTGTCACAAAAGCTGTACATAGAGAAGGTGCTGAAGAGGTTCAGCATGAAAAACTCCAAGAGAGATCTTTTACCTCTTAGGCATAGTATTCATCTCTCCAAGATGATGTGTCTGACAACATCTGAGGAGATTCAGTGCATGAGTAGGATTTCTTATGCTTTGATAATAGGAAGCCTCATGTATACCATGCTATATACTCGATCTGATATTATCCTTGCTGTGAGTGTCACGAATAGGTATTAGTCGAATCCAGATGAGGAGTACTGGATAGCTGTGAAGAACATCCTTAAGTACTTGAGAAGGACTAAGGATCTAGTCTTGGTCTTTGGAGGTGATTTTGAGTTGCGATTCGAGGGTGTATCCTTATTCGATTTATTAGAAGGATTCTGAGTAATCGATCAATGGAGGCTGAGTGTGCTATAGATGTGTAGGATAAATTCTGATTTTAATATTAGTTGTAGAACTGGATGTCATGCCATGACACAGTACTACAAAGATATTGGCACCATAGCCCTTGCTAAACAACCAAGTCTCACCAAAAGTCCAAACACATAGAGCACTGTTATACGTGACAATCTCATATCGAGGTGCGAAGAGTAGACTTTGCGAATAATGTGGTAGACCCATTGACTAAGCAACTGAGCCAACCAAAAATGAAAGTCCACCTTGAAAAGATGGGGCTTAGATTTATGGCCAATTGGCTTTAGTCTAAGTGAAAGATTGTTAGATGTATGTCCTACAGCCAATATGACTGACACATTTGTAATTAATCTAGGGCATAATTTTATACTTAATATATTGATATGATTAATAAAAGGATAAATTCTTTTTTATTCAAGTATAATGTATCCTTGAATCGTCCATAAAATTAGTTTCGATACATACTCTCAAGGTGTTGAGAATTAGAGACATGTATTTAATTTCTAAAGGCTCCCGATAATAGGATCATTATGAGGATGGTGACAGATCTGGATAGACTGATGCATAAATTACTTCTTTCAGGATAGATGGGTCTCTAATCTATTGTGTAGAAATATAGGATGACGAGTGCAGATGGTTGTTAGAGAATAACTAGCACTGAGCGTGACCATACGAGAGATCACTTGGATTTCTATTCAATCGTAGTGATTGTCTCGATGCTGCAGTTGTGTGATTGTCTTTTAATTTAAGATGGTACTACTACTTATAGTGAGGCTGCTAAAGTTTGATTGACACATAAACATGGATCTCAATGAGCCCTTATAGTGGATATTGACGACAGTTAGTCCATTATAGGAGTAGGGTGCACATCAAGATGGGATCTATCAATCTTAATAGAGAGGTGTAGTCCTATGAGATTTGAGAAGCTAAGTCCATGAATCTGTGGCCACAGTAGAGTGATTGATGGAAAAAAATTTTCATAGACATCACATCTGGATTTGAGCTAATCAAATCTATCATATGACTGATGTTGAGGTTTGACGATTTATCCATGACCTGCCATCTAGTTGGGACTCATGATAGAGAAACTGAATCACATGTTAACTACATCTAGAGGTTAATTTCAGTTCTACTGGGTTGCCACTACATACTGCTAGGTGTCACTGGTGGATTGTGAGAGCTCACTAGGGTTGTTCCGGATCAATAATCTTTGTTGAGTTAGAGTGGAATTTTTTGACCCATTGAAAAGAGTTTTAATGATACAATGATATAGATCATTATATATCTCACTACCAGATAGAATTGAATCTATGAGGTCACACAACAAAGGGATCATACTTGGAATAAGAAATTGAACTTATGAAGTGTCAATTAGGTTTAGAGAAATCCATTGTGTTCATGGTAACCTTGCTAGTACATGATTGGATCCAATTCTTCTTTTCGTTGGGATTACTTATTTGATAAGATAATTCTAACTTAATTATCTGGTAATAACCTACATGAATAAGATTCATGAGATTTTAATTGTTGGGTGTCTAAGATTATGGATCACATAAATTAAGGGTGCAAGTCCCTTATGAATCTCCTTGACAGTTATTATCGGACGCCACTTTGAATTGTTCAATTTGGGCGTGTCCATTAATTAGAGAGCTTTTGATTTTTATATGAGGTGTCTCTTGGGTGCAAAAGAGGGTGTCTAATTATGGGTGCAAGGGCTCCAATAGTTGGCACCTAATGGGCATCCTAATGTAAGTTGGATAACTTAAGTTAATAGGAATCCTAATATAAGTAGGACTTATATTATCTGCTCGAATAGGATTTAATCTTTATGCTTATAAAAGGGGACCTCCCCTAAGGTTCTAAGATGATAAAAAAAAGCCAGCCCCTCTCTACGCCCAAAGGAGCTTCCACATTCTCTCTTCCTCCCTCTTTCTCTTCTCCTTAGGTGTCCCCACGCCATACAACTTGGGATGCACATCCCAAGTTGTCTCACGCGCAAGGTGTTGGCATCCCACTTTTTGGTTGGTTGCTGGTGCTTTGTAGCAGTAAAGAGCAAGGAGAAAGAGCTTAGAGAAGAGGAGAAGAAGAAGATCAAGGAGAAAGATCAAATGTTGATCGCGATCCAGACTTCGTTCAGATTCAGTAGGTTGAATTTTGAAAAATCAAAATTTAAATCTTAGAGGGCTATTTTAGACTGATCCTGAGTGGATATTCATAGAGGCCAGACACTTATACGGCTAACAGAGAGTCTCATCTCTTTCAGATCCAGATTTGAAGAAAGAGAGTGCGAAAAAGGTATGTGATTTGATCACAACTTAAATTTCAGCAAATATCAATTTCAACATATGAAATAGATCCATGTGATTTTATATTTTTATGCATGCAAAATTTAGATTATAATTATTTTAATCTTATTCTCTACTGTGGTGTTTAAAAAATTAAGTTTTTGAAACATATATGTATACTTCAAACCCCAAATTCCAACAGTGTGGCATGGGTTCATGTAGGTGCCAAGTTAGGTGCCAATCCTTTCTTAACTAGGAGTCCTTCTTTAATAAGTTATAGAGCGATCCAAAATTTGTTTGAATTAGAAATTTTAATCTTATGGGTCATAGGGAATCATCTATAAATAAGGAGGGTCTCTACCTATGAAGCAGAGCAATCAGATTGTGTGAAAGAGAGAAAGTGAGAGAGAGGCGTGAGGCATGAGGCATTGTGGGCATCCCACCCTTGGCGTATCCCCTCTCTTATTGCCCCCTCCTCTCTTGCTATGGGCCTTCTTTGGGTGTCCTTCTTGCTAGTGTGATGTGTGATACTAGTAGCTCTCTTTCCTCTCTTGGTGACCTTGCGAAGGTACTTCAATCTGAGACTTCATCCTGCTTTCCTGCGAAGCTTGGTGTGCGCACGAAGTAGAGGGCCTACAGATCCAGACCTATGTGAGGATTTGAATCCAGATTCTGAAGATTTGATCCATATTTTGCTACAATCTAGGTATAGATTTGATCTTTATTTAATTCAATATATAAAAAATTTTAGACGTAACCCTGATTATCCGTAAGAAACATGCTTTCTTTCCCTTCAATTGGTATCTGAGCCAGGCTTTTGATACATGGATGCATAACTATTTTTTTTAAATTATTTATATATTATATGTAATTAAAGTTTTATATTAGATATTAAATCTGATTTAGATCTTTTAAATAAAATTAATGATCTAATTTTGATTGGATTATATGAACCTAATCAACAGTTGATTAAGGTTTGTTATAAGTTTGTTATAACATAATTTTATTATTGCTGAATTTTATTGAAATAACAATCTAATTTAAAATCTATTTTAAATTAATTTTAATGTTGTTATTTTGACTATGAAGTTGGATTTATTTTAGATCTGAATTGAATCTGTTTTGACAGATTTTCAGATCTGATTTCTAACAAAATTCTATATTATATCAAAATAGATTTAATCAAAAAATTAATCCTTATGCATTCATGTTTGCATTTAATTAATTTTCTATATGATATCATATCTGAAATTGATATTTTATAATCAATATAAGATGTATTTTAGATCTGATATGATGTATATGATGCATCAAATCTAATTAGATTAAATGAAGAACATGATTGATGAGATTAAAGACTTGTTCATGACATAAATTATTTTGTCAAAATTGCACATTGATGTGATTGTATATAAAATTAGATTTCAGATCTTAGTAGCCCAGTACTCAGATTGAAGAGATTATCAAACTATCCAATCATAAGAGATCGAAGGGATTAATCTCCCTCTCTTGTCCATTCGACAGGTTCTCTTATAACGTGTAGGGGTGTCATTGTGATCCGATTTCATAAAAAAAAAAGAATAGATTCTTATGAATTATTTTGATTATAAATATATTTAGATTAGATTTAAAGTGATTTATGATTTATTACAATAAGATAAATTTAGATATAAAATTATTTTAGAATCTGAAAAGTATGTTACATTAGATGTAATTAGTATTGATCTAAAAATTGTCATGATGCATGTGATGTATGTTTGAAGTTTAGATCATACCTATGCATGTTTAATTGTTAAACATATTATGAAAATTTATTTTCATGACTTAAAACATATGGTATGCTTCATCTAAAATTCTGATAGACTAGTTCTACAAATTGAAATACACATTTCACATATTTAATTCTAAATTAATTTTAATCAATCTAGATTTGAGAATTGAAGATCATTAAGACACCACATAAATCGATGGGCTATGGGTTAGAATGAATCAAATCCTTTTATTAGGTTAGATCTAGGATTAGAAATATATATAGACTAAGTAAAGAAATTGGTTAAATCTAATTAAGAGTTGAATTAGATTAGGTCAGAATTTTTTTAGATCAGCCTCAATAGTTGAAGTTTGATGAAGTCTATATTTTTGACCTTAATAAATGAACCACGATTATAGCTCCGTGGTTGAGCCTGAATCTTCTGGTGGATCAAATCAAAACTAATTAACCAGTTGGTGTCTAAAATAAGTCTAGTAGATTTGATTAAATGATTATTAATTGGGAGCTACTCACCTAGATGGCGTCTCTAGTGAGTTAATGGCATATCCCTCTCACTGATCTCACTTACCTGACCAACATGGTAGATTATTTTTTGATTAGATCACTAGTCGATTTGAGCTGTCCCATGCCATCAAGATAAATCAGTATAATTGATTTAGATATTTTTTGACTAGCTTGTGTCTAATCCTTGATCACTATCATAGGTGGTCAAGAATAAAAACCAACTCAAACTATATAGATAGGGTGAGTCGGGATCGTTTCCATGGGGATCTAAGGTGATTATCTTTTTTTTTTAAGAAAAAATAAAAGAGAATTGATTGTAGAAGGATTAAAAAAAATAGAATAGCAAGAATTAAATTGAAAGTGTAAATTAATTTATGAAAGAAAATAATTCAGAGAAATAACTCAGAAATTTTAAATCCACCATGCAAATTAGATTTATTTTCTTTTTTTTATATTGCAATATTAATTCTTGTGATTAAGATATTAGCGTAGCTTATCTCTAAGGGATACGGACTGTATCAGTAGATCACAGCTTGTCCTATCAAAGTATAAACTATCTAAATTTAATTTTAAAATATAAAATGTAATCTAATATACCACGATCTATTTCTCTTAAACACGTACTGTATCCGAGGATCATGGTACGTTAGTAACAGAGTATAGGCCATATAGGCTAGATCAATATCTCAGAAAAATAAAAAGATATGAAATAAAAATATAATTTTATTGCATAAAAATTAAATACAAGAAAAAAATAAAAATTTGTTTACAGACTTCATCGTTTTCCAGGATTGAAGGGATTTAGCCATGCATCAAGATCTCTAGCTCCATATTCATCTTTTCTCTTGGATCCCTTAACTTCTCTTATTTTTTTTCTAATTTTTTCTTACTTTTTCACTGATTTTTTTTTCTCCTTACACTTATTCTCAGACCTCCTATTTTTAGATAAATTTTTCATAATTTTTTGATAGAAAAAGGAGTCCTAAAACCCTTAGAATTCGTATAATACCCTTTACATTAATTTCTGACCGTCGGATCGTCTTTGAACTGCCCAGATCAGCCCAAAATCTGATGTTTTAATCTTTATCAAAGTTGGATGTATTTCTAGCCATCCGATCACACTTCAGATGGGATTTCAATCGTCAGATTGCGCAAAATCATTCCTATTCAAAGTCGGGAGCATCCTCAGTTGTTGGATCACACGATAAATGAAATATGGGCCATCAGATTGTGCCCAGAAGTCTTTATTACACTCAAAAAAGCTGTCAGCCATTCGATCTGGGTCGGGATGAATGTGGACCATCGAATCACATGAAATCGCCTCCACCCATCGTGGACTGCACCTGTGAACCATGAAATATTTTCGATGGATCGCATCCTGACACTGTGGACCGAGCGATCGGTCCACCATGCACTGAAGGTAATTTTCAATATTTTTTAAGATATTTTGGCTTCATTTTTACTCTATTTTTTATCTGAAGAATAAGAAAAAAATATGTATTAAATTTTTCAAAAATTTTATATTATTTTGGTGCTTAAATTGCTCAATTAAATCAACATCTACTTTCATAAATATGTTTTAATTTTATATTTTTTAAAATTATTTATTTTTATAAAAAATCTAATTTATACACAAAATTAAATTTTTAAGAAGATGTTAGCATCATAAATTACTAAAAATATCTTCAATAAATACAAGAATATGTCACTTATCACACCCTCCCAATTTGAACTTTGCTCGTCCTCGAGTAAAGAAAGAATTTAGAATCAAGTATCATTTAACTTAAAATTTTGAATTTCACCCAATAATTTTCAAAAGGGCTACCGATGTTCAGTAGAGCATGAATGAGGTATGTCATTGGAGTATTAATACTAATCAATATGAGAGTTAAACTAAGAATACTAAATTTTTTCTAAACTTTTCTAAATTATTCTTACCTTTATCTCTAAATCATTAACCTCATATGGACATGTATATTATTACTTCTATCCTCTATTTTTTTTTTACGTTGTACCGCTATTGAGTGTCTTAACCCCTTAAGCTTTTTATTTAACCCATGTAGCAAGTTTTCAGTCAATGACTCCCAAATCAGATGGCTTTAGGGCACTAGGTATAGAATACCCCTCAGACCTACTTTCTCAAATCAAATAGGCTATGAGTTAAAACTAGCTTTACAATAAAGCTTCTTTATCCTTCATACCTTTTGATGCAAAACTCAATGCTTGCTTCAATAAAGAAGCCCGATTACTCAGCATGAAGTACTTAATTTTTTTTTTTTTTTTAAAATATGTGAAGAAACATATAGTTATCCTACACAAGTTCATAAGAAGTAAACTTCTCTTTGATACTGGTAGAAAAATTTAGAGATGCTCAAAGAAAACTGTTTAAGTTCTAAACTTAACTCTTTATTGAGTTTTCTTAATACTTGATCCCTCGATATCTCACAAACTTTCTAATCTGTACATCAATTTTCTTTTAAAAATACTTAGTTTAACTCGATTCTTAAGTGTAATTAGTACTTAAATGCTAAATACTAATTTACTTGAAGACTTTAAAAATTTAAAAATTTAAAATTTTTTTTATTATTCTTTCCTTCAACTTAATCGACATTATCCTCAATAGAGTAAAAAAAAAAAAAGGTGTATAAAAAGAGAAAGAAAAGGAAAGATATCACTTGATCCAGACGTCTTTCAAAATTGGTGATTCTTTCAACTTAGCCAATATTATCTTCAAATCTCCACAAAGTAAGAATCGATTAACCTAAATAAAATGCAAAAGAAAGCAAAAGTAAAAGTTAAAACTAGATTGCCTCTCAAAAAGTGCTAAGTTTTAAGTCTTCAGTTGGACTGAACCTGAGATACAGAATCAATTAGAATAAATAGGCTCATGGAGAACCATGGCCTCCTCAATTTTAGTGGGCAATTCCAAGAATGTTTTCAATCGTTGTCTATTTGCTTTAAAAGTAACACCATTGCTTGGATTTTTGATCTCTACAGCTCCATGAGAGAAAACTTCTTTTATTATATAGGGTCATATCCATCTAGATCTAAGTTTTTCAGAAAATAAATATAGCCTAGAGTTATACAAAAAAACTTTTTAACCAGGTGTAAAAGTTTTTCTTAGAATTACTTTATCATGAAATACTTTAGTTCGTTCTTTGTATATTTTAGCATTTTCATATACCTCATTTCTAATTTCTTCTAGTTCATTTATTTGTAGCTTCCTTTGATGTCCAGCCTCATCTAGGTCCATATTCAATTATTTTATGGCCCACATAGCCTTATGTTCTAGTTCAACTAGCAAGTGACATGCTTTACCAAACACAATCCTGTAAGGTGACATTCCTAGAATGGTCTTGAAAGCTGTGCGATAAGCCCAAAGTGCATCGATTAGCTTCAACAACCAATCTTTTCTATTAGTATTAACGGTCTTTTCCAAGATTTGTTTGATTTGATGATTTGAAACGTCTACTTGTCCACTGGTTTGCGGATGATAGGGTGTGGCCAATTTGTGATTGATGTTATATTTTTTCATCAAGGACTCAAAGGATCGATTGCAAAAATATGTTTCCTGATCACTTATAATGGCTCTAGGAATACCAAAATGAGAGAAGATGTTTTCCTTAAGAAATTTGATAACAATTTTGCTATTATTTGATCTACATGGTATAGCTTCTACCCATTTGGATACATAGTCAACCGCTATTAGAATGTACTCATTTCCAAAGAAGTTTCGAAATAGTCCCATAAAATCAATTCCCCACACATCAAAATTTTCAACAACTAGGATCGGATTTAATGGCATCATATCTCTTTTTGTGATTCGTCCTACATGTTGACATCTAGGATAGCTTTTACAATACTCATGTGCATCCTTAAAAAGAGTGGGCTAATAGAATCCACATTGGAGAACCTTTGCAGCAATCTTCTTGGATCCAAAGTGGCCACCACAGGCTTGGTCATGACAAAAGGATAGGATGCTTTTAACCTCATGGTCTGGTACACACCTTTTAATGATTTGGTCAGGACATTGCTTAAACAGATATGAATCATCTCAAATAAAATATTTGGGCAAAGAATTTGTGCTTGTCTTGAGTAGTCCGGTGAGAAGGAATCCTATTCGTGGCTAAATAATTGACAATATCAGCATACCATGGTTCTATAGTCACAGCCATAAGTTATTCATTAAGAAAAGACTCTTCTATTGCTGGTTCATTAGAGGGCGCATCTATCAATCAGGATAGATGATTGGCTACTACATTTTCAGTTCCTTTCTTATCCCTGATTTCTAAGTCAAATTCTTGAAGAAGTAAAATCCATCGGATTAGGCGTGCTTTGGCATCTTTTTTTGTTAAGAGATATCTAATGGCTGAGTGATCAGTGTATATAATGACATGTGAACCAACCAAATAGGATCTAAACTTTTCTAAGGCAAAGACAATAGCCAAGAACTCTTTCTCTATTGTGGAATAATTAAGCTGCACATTATTGAGGGTTCTACTAGTATAGTAAATAACTCATGATAGCTTATCGATTCTCTATCCTAAAATAGCTTCGATGGCTTGATCTAATGCATCACACATAAGTTCGAAGGGCTGAGTCCAGTTAGGTGGGTGAATGATGGGTGCAGATGTTAGTACCTTTTTAAAATATTCAAATGATTTGAGGCACTTAGGAGTGAAATCAAATTTGACATCTTTAGCTAAAAGATTAGTCAGTGGCTGGGTTATCTTACTAAAATTCTTGATAAACCTCCTATAGAAACCAGCATGTCCTAAAAACGAGCGGATTTCTTTGATTGATCTAGGTGGTGGAAGATTTGCAATCAAATCTACTTTAGTTTTGTCTACTTCAATACCTTTCTTTGAGATAACATGGCCAAGCACCATGCCTTCTTTGACCATGAATTGGTATTTTTCCCAATTAAGCACTAAGTGTTTCTCCTTACACCTTTTTAAGACTAGCCTTAAGTGATGTAGGCACTCAGAAAAGGTGGAGCCAAAGATAGAAAAGTCATCCATTAAGATTTCTAGAAATCTCTCGATCACTTCAGAAAAGATACTGATATGCACCTTTGAAAAATAGATGGGGCATTATATAAGCCAAAGGGCATCCTTCTATAGGCAAAGATTCTAAATGGACAGGTAAACGTGGTCTTCTCTTGGTCCTCTAGTACTATAAGAATTTGATTGTAGCTGGAATATCCATCCAGAAAATAATAGAACTCGTGTCCAGCTAACTTCTCCAACATCTGATTAATAAAAGGTAATGGAAAGTGGTCTTTTCTTGTGGTTGCATTCAGTTTTCTATAATCAATACAAACTCTTCATCTAGTTTGAACTTTAGTCAGCACAAGTTCATTGGTTTCATTTTGGATCACTATAACCCCAGACTTTTTAGGGACTACTTGGATTGGACTAATCCATGAACTATCTGAAATAGGATAGATAATTCTATTATCTAATAACTTGAGAATCTCTTTCTTCACTACCTTTTACATAACTAGGTTAAGTCTCCTTTGGGGGTCTCTAATTGGCTAGGCTTCCTCCCCTAAGTAAATTCTGAAAGGTTTTGTGACAATGGCGGAAGCATGGATTTCAAAGCAATTATTATGAAATCATAAAAATCAAAACCTAACTCCAAGATCACCTTATCATAAATTAAACCATATAATATACATTAATATCAAATAAAAAATATAGAAACATACCTCTTATCGCTAGACCCTAATTTGTGCTAAGATGCCGGCAGCAATCCGTCTGGGTTTCCACCAGGTGCCCACGTGTTCACCCTCCAACATTGATCCACACGGAGACTCGACCAACCCACTAGAACCTATTTAAATATTCTCTGCAATTAAATTCTGATTTATCAGAATTTAAATGCAATTTGGGCAGAACCTCCTTTCTTGGCTTTGCTGTCACACTGTTGGACCTTTTCTTGCGGTCCTTTCTTGCTCCTTGTCTCTTTAATTTTTATTCCAATTTCTAAGCCCTTTTGGAAGACTTATTATCCTTTATCAGGACCTTATCTAGGCTAGAGAGAAAGAATAAAAAAATTGGACAATAAAAGCCTCTTGTAAGAAAGAAGGAAGAATTCTGAATGCACGAAGACTCCTCGGCGTGCACTCCTATTTATATTGTACGTAGGGGTGCAAACCATAATATCTCACACCCACTCACACTTTATCTCACACCCCCTTTCTATTTCTCACACCCCATATATTGTAAAATGCCATGTGTACATCAAAGTTGGGTTGAAGAGGCGCCTTATTTCAGAAGGACTCTTCGATCTTAACTTACGGTGTTCACATGAGAAGTCACAAAGCTTCTCTTATTGACGCCATCAACCCATGCCTTTGGATCTGGAAGGAAGCCCATCCAATGGCCAAGATAGAGGGTGCCAACTTGAGGAAGGGTGCAAGAGATTAAGGGGCGTGGATAAGTTAAAACTTATCTCCCCATTTGAAATTTCCAAGGGGCGCTTCCAAGGGGTGGCGCATGGATTTAATCCTTATCTCTTCTCCTAATTTTTCTACGATGAGTTTAATACTCAGAAGACTCTTAGGCACCTCATAAGATATCTGAAAACCATTCGTAGAATAAAAGTCACGGAGAAAAATAGGAAAGACCAAGTTAAGGGGCGTCATCTCCCATCCATGCACCATGTGACACATGCGCATGGATTTAAATTCTTACCACTTCTCCTAATTTTTTTATGAGGAGTTTAATACTCAGAAGGACTCTTAGGCACCTCCTAAGACATCTGAAAACCATTCATAGAATAAAAACTATGGAGAAAAAATAGATAAGACCAAATTTAAGGTGGCGCCAACTCTATCCATGCGCCATGTGGCTCATGCGCATGGATTTAAATCCACATGCCAAGAGAGAGACTCTTAGGCATGTGGTTTCCTGATTTTTGGCACCCAACAGCAAGCCCAATTAAAACACTTTGAACCCATTTCAAGACCAAATCCAATTTGGCTTAAATTGGTTCTAAATTAGCCCAAATCGGAACCCGATTCGAATTCGATTCGAATCTAAATGCTAGGGTTTGCAACATGTGCTAGCATATTCAACTTGCAAACATGGTTTAATCAAATTAAACCCATGATCAATTCTCTTTGTGTGTGACCCATTGGATTCTACATCTAGCCAGCAGTGAGTCCAGGTGCAATTTAAACTAATTTGGTTAGAACACAATCTAGCCGATTTAGGTCAAATCAAGCTGAACCATTTTGATCAATCAGAACAGCTTTTAATTAATGATCGAATTAAACTCTTTAATTTGATCAAACTCATAAGACATGATTGATGTCTAGCAACGTATCATGTCTACCTAGAAGATATAGAATTTTGATGGAAATACCAAAAAATACCCTTCAGTGAAAAATTATCGTGCAACTTGATCTTACGATCATCCTGCATCCCGAATATAAGTTTGGGTATGGAAAAATGTCAAACCCAATTTTATATTCACATTTCTTTCAATCAAATAATAATGATTCAATTTATGAAATATTAAAAATTATTTCTAATTTTTTATAATGCTCTGATCAAAGTCTTCCTGAATCATTATTTGATTGAAGCAGATAGGATGCGATCTCCTCTTACTAGGAGTGATTGTTTCCATATTGACCTACTCACAACCTTCATAAGCAATCCATCATATCCAGAACACCCCGTACATGATTAAATCATGAATGAGTATGATCCAAAATATGGATTCATGCTTATAAGGTTCTATGGCAGTCTCAGGTCAAAAGATTTACATGCACAATTCCCACTATGAGAAAAATCTGTTGACATGTAGATAAGACTCCATCATATGTTTTTTAATTGGATCAATTCAGTGAATTCATTCTCTAATGAACACTTACATCCTTATATTAGTGTCATACACAAGTAATTGTGAGATCAATTACCCTCTTAACCGAGCATACACAGGATGTACCAGTCTTACCGGAAATATTGATCCCCTACTCAATATTCCATCGACTAAGAATATTTAAAATTAGGGTTTTAAGGTTTTAGGTCTCACTGGTATGATCGCATCATAACCCTAAAACCATAGCCCTAATTTATGGGGTTCATCATAATAAAAAATAAGATGCAGCATATGATGAACTAAATGCCTTTATTTATTTAAAACATTAGTACATGAGTTGTCAGGAGACAAAAAGAATATCCTTCAATTTATACATTTTGATTGACTTATAGGGCATATTCCTTTCAATCTCCCACTTGCTCTAAAGTCAATCTCCCTTATATTTCAACCCCATACTATCGAGGTGGCGATCGAACTGCTGCTATGGTAAAGCTTTAGTGAATGGATCCGCTATGTTGTTCTTTGTGTCTACTCGTTCAATAATGACATCTTGTCTTTCAATTATTTCACGAACGAGATGGAAGTATCTCAAAATATGCTTGAATTTATGGTGAGACCTGGGTTCCTTTGATTGAGCAACTGCTCCAGTATTATCATTATAAAGTGGTACTGGGTTCTCAATCTCAGGAACAACACCCAATTCAGTGATGAACTTCTTCATCCAGACAGCTTCCTTGGCAGCTTCACTTGCAGCTATGTATTCTACCTCTGTGGTTGAGTCAGCTACTGTTTGCTGCTTAGAACTCTTCCAACTCACTGCTCCACCATTTAAAGTAAAGACATACCCTGAAATGGATTTGCTATCATCTGGGTCTGATTGAAAACTAGAATCAGAATATCCTTCTAGTTTAAGATCAGATCCACCATATATGAGAAAAATATCTTTAGTCCTTCTTAAGTACTTTAGAATATTTTTTACAGCCTTCCAATGATTCTCTCCTGGATCAGCCTGAAATCTACTAGCTATGCCTAAGGCATAAGCTACATCAGGCTTGGTATATAACATAGCATACATTATTGATCCTACTGCCGAAGCATAAGGAATAGAACTCATTCTATTTCTCTCTTTAGTTGTCTTAGGAGACATCTTCTTAGAGAGATGTATGCCTTGACTCATAGGTAAATAACCTCTTTTACTCTCATTTATACTGAATCTTTTCAGTATTAAGTCAATGTACCTAGACTGGGATAAGCCTAGTATTCTTTTAGATCTATTCTATAGATCTTTATACCAAGTATATAGGATGCTTCCCCCAAGTCTTTCATGGAAAACTTATTGGATAGCCATAATTTGACTGTTTGTAACATTGAGATATCATTCCCAATAAGGAGTATGTCATCTACATACAGAACCAAGAAAACTAGGGCACTCCCACTAGTCTTCTTATACACACAAGGTTCATCCACATTCTTGATGAAACCAAACTCTTTGACTGTTACATCAAAGCGGATGTTCCAACTCCTTGAGGCTTGCTTTAATCCATTAATGGATTTCTTAAGCCTGCATACTAGATTTGGTCTGTCATTTGAGACAAAACCCTCTGGCTGTGACATGTAGACCTCCTCTTCTAGAAAACCATTCAAGAAGGCGGTCTTCACATCCATTTGTCATATTTCATAATCATAGTATGCTGCTATTACAAGCATTATCCGAATAGATTTGAACATGGCAATAGGTGAAAAAGTTTCATCATAATCAATACCCTGTTTTTGCCTGAAACCTTTAGCTACCAATCTAGCTTTATAGTTTCTATTTGACCATCTGCTCCAATCTTTTTCTTATAGACCCATTTGCACCCAATAGGGTTTACCCCTTCTGGTGCATCAACCAAAGTCCATACTTTGTTGGTATACATAGAGTCCATCTCAAATTTCATGGCATCCTACCATTTGTCTGAGTCCTTACTCATGATAGCTTCTGTATAGGTCAAAGGTTCATCATTCTCAATGACTTGGGCTTCATTATTCTCAATAATGAACCCATATCTTATAGGTACATGTCGTACTCTATCTGACCTACGGATAGGAGTTATGTGTTCTAGTTCTTTCTTATTTATGTGAATATTTGGTTGAGAAATATCTATTTGTTTTTGTTGAACTTCATTAATTTCAATATTTCTCCCACTGCCTCTTTCTAGGATAAATTCTTTCTCCATGAAAGTGGCATGCCTACTTACAAATACCTTTTATTCAGTAGGGTGGTAGAATAGATATCCTATACTATCCTTAGGATATCCTACAAACAAATATTTATCTGCTCTAGTATCTAGTTTATGTCCAAAATTTTTTTTGACATATGCTGAACATCTCCATATCTTAAAATATTTAAGATTGAGCTTCTTACCTCTCCATATTTCATATGGAGTACTAGATACAGATTTAGAAGGTACTTTATTCAAGATAATTATTGCGGTCTCTAAAGCATGACGCCAGAAGGAAATAGGCAATTCAGTGAAGCACATCATGGATCGTACCATATCTAATAAGGTACGGTTCCTCCTTTCGACTACACCATTTAATTGTGGCATATAAGGAGGTATCTATTCAGAGATAATTTTTTTTACTTTAAGATGGTCTAAAAATTCATTGGATAAGTATTCTCCTCCTCGATCAGATCGAAGGATTTTTATACTTTTTCCAGTTTGTTTTTCTATCATATTTTGATACTCTTTGAATTTATCAAAAGCTTCGGATTTATGTTTCATAAGATACACATATCCAAACCTAGATAAATCATCTGTAAATGTAATAAAATAAGAGTATCCACCTCTAGCCTGGGTTGTCATAGGGCCACATACATCTGTATGTACAAGTCCTAACAACTCGTTTGTCCTATCTTCATGTCCATTAAATGAAGTCTTGGTCATTTTACCCATGAGACATGATTCACAAGTTCCTAATGATTCACAATCATAAGAATCAAAGAACTTTTCTTTGTACAACTGGTTAATCCTAGTCTCACTAATATGACCAAGTCGACAATGCCAAAGTAAAGTATTATTTACATTATCTCTCTTACATTTACTATTTTCATCAACATGAAAAATATTATCATTCAAGCATTGAGTCAACAAACCATTATCAAAAATGCCATGACAAATTATTTCATTAGAAAAATTAATCGAGCAACCATTGCTCGTTACAGATATTTGATATTCTTGTTTTATCAACAAGGGTACAGATATAATATTTCTAATGATCTTAGGCATGTAATAACAATTTGTTAGCTCTAAGATCTTCTCAGAAGGAAACTTCAAGATATATGTCCCTACAGCTTCTGCTTGGATAGAATTTCCTCTAGTACCATAGAGCTCGAAGTCTCCCTTCCTCAAACTTCTAATTTTCTATAGCCCCTGCAATGATTTGCAGATATGAAAACCACAGGCAGTATCCAATACCCAAAAGTTTGAAATGAAAGAATTCAATGATAATATTATATGTATCTCATACATACCTTTTGGTGCATTATTTGCATCAGTCTTCACTGTTGCAAGATAAGCCTTGCAATTCCTTTTCCAATGACCTGCCTTGCCACAGTGAAAGTAGGTCAACTGTCCGGAGGTCTTCTTTTCTTTCTTTCTCTTATTTATACCACCTTTAGGGTTCAGCCTCCTTTTAGAACCCTTTTTGCCTGCCTTCTTCTTGGAGATCCCATCCACAAGAAGAAGAGGAGCCTTATCCTTCTTGATATGGCTCTCTGCTGTCTTGAGCATATTTAACAGCTCAGGCAAGGAAGAATTCAGTTTGTTCATGTGATAGTTCACGACAAACTGAAAAAATGATTCTGGAAGTGATTGCAGGATTAGATCCTGACTCAACTCCCCATCCATAACAAAACCTATTTGACCTAATCGAGTGATCAAGTCAATAACCATCAAAACATGATTTTGTACGGATGACCCCTCTGCCATTCTGGCACGGAATAACTGCTTAGATATCTCATATCTAGTAGTCCTACTCTATTCTCCATAAAGCTCTTTTAAATTGAGCAATATAGAATGAGTGTCCATGCTATCATGCTGCCTCTGTAACTCATTTGTCATAGAGGCAAGTATGATACACTTGACAGTTAAAGAATCATTTTGCCACATCCTATATGTGGTTTTTTTTTCCTCTGTGGCATCCTCCCCAACTGGCTCAATGTCAGGGGTATCGAGAATGTAAGAAAGCTTCTCTTGACTAAGTACTATTTTAAGATTTCTCAACCAGTCCACATAGTTGGTACCAGTCAATTTATTTGTATCCAAAATGGAGCGAAGTGAAAGTGAAGAGGCCATTAATCTACATAATAAAGAACATTACATAAGCGAACAACTCAAGATGATATACACAATAAATTAGGACTTTAATTTTATTGTGTCTCCCACTATTTTATCAGACGTCATAACCCTCTAGTATGATGTTCGAGAAAACCCTGATTGAATTTCTTAGTGGGATCGAGACCCTAATTCCTTATAAAAGATCTTGTGGTTGCACAACAAACCTTTTATAAGTTTAAAGGTAGGAAACTCTTTCCAATTGTATCTCATGCAATTCTTAATAAAAATCCTGGCCTCTAAAACATTAATAGCCTTGTATTTACACAACAAACCATAATATTTTAGTTAAGTAGGACCCTTCATTTTAATACAGTCAAAATAGAATATAAATACTTTTGTGGTTGCACAACAAAGTATTATACTCATAAAATTGCTGTAAGCATCTCGATGCGCCAGAACAATATTATGTCAGTTTCCATAATTGGTCTTGTGGTTACACAACAAACCTAATATGGTTCGTGACATAATAATGTCCTAACATGAAGGAAGGCCATAATGTAGTGAATATAACACCGAGCATCCCAGCCAAGAATTAAATTAATCTAATCAGCCAGGTAAGTGGGAGAGAGGTGGGGGTCCCCTCGTTGCTTTCCTTAGACACCAATAAATTTGATCAGATCAAACAACGGAACCAATTAGAAACTACATTCTCTTTATCAATCATGAACCACTTTCCTAGACACCGATTGATCAATTAGACATCATAGACTGGTTCTGCTATTGGTTAATTACACTACAACTTAATATCATTTTACAAAGGGCTGTTCAGGTCTCAATGCATATTTAATTTCTAAATCACACTAAATACATAAATAAAAGAAATTAGCATCACTATGACAGAGCAACATTCTATAATTATATACATCATAATTTAATTATGAAATAATGAATATGATCTCATCATATTAATATCATATTAAAACATAAATAATGATCATATCATATTTATAATATTTCTATTAAATCATTAACATATCATCATATGATTTAATTCTAACAAGGTGGCTCTGATACCACTGAAAGGTTTTGTGACAATAGCGGAAGCACGGATTTCAAAGTAATTATTATGAAATCATAAAAACCAAAACCTAACTCCAAGATCACCTTATCAGAAATTAAACCATATAATATACATTAATATCAAATAAAAAATATAGAAACATACCTCTTATCGCTAGACCCTAATTTGTGCTAAGATGCCGGCAGCAATCCGTCTGGGTTTCCACCAGGTGCCCACGTGTTCACCCTCCAACGTTGATCCACACGGAGACTCGACCAACCCACTAGCACCTATTTAAATATTCTCTATAATTAAATTCTGATTTATCAGAATTTAAATGCAATTTGGGCAGAACCTCCTTTCTTGGCTTTGCTGTCACACTGTTGGACCTTTTCTTGCCTTCCTTTCTTGCTCCTTGTCTCTTTAATTTTTATTCCAATTCTCTAAGCCATTTTGGAAGACTTCTTGTCTTTTATCAGGATCTTATCTAGGCTAGAGAGAAAGAATAAAGAAAATTGGACAATAAAAGCCTCTTGTAAGAAAAAAGGAAGAATTCTGAATGCACAAAGACTCCTCGGTGTGCACCCCTATTTATATTGCACGTAGGGGTGCAAACCAAAACATCTCACGCCCACTCACACTTTATCTCATGCCCTCTTTCTATTTCTCATGCCCCATAAATTGTAAAATGCCATGTGTACATCAAAGTTGGGTTGAAGAGGCGCCTTATTTCAGAAGGACTCTTCGATCTTAACTTACGGTGTTCACATGAGAAGTCACAAAGCTTCTCTTATTGGTGCCATCAACCCATGCCTTTGGATCTAGAAGGAAGCCCATCCAATGGCCAAGATAGAGGGTGCCAACTTGAGGAAGGGCGCAAGAGATTAAGGGGCATGGATAAGTTAAAACTTATCTCCCCATTTGAAATTTCCAAAGGGCGCTTCCAAGGGGTGGCGCATGGATTTAATCCTTATCTCTTCTCCTAATTTTTCTACGATGGGTTTAATACTCAGAAGGACTCTTAGGTGCCTCCTAAGATATTTGAAAACCATTCGTAGAATAAAAGTCACGGAGAAAAATAAGAAAGACAAAGTTAAGGGGTGTCATCTCCCATCCATGCGCCATGTGACACATGCGCATGGATTTAAATTCTTACCACTTTTCCTAATTTTTCTACGAGGAGTTTAATACTCAGAAGGACTCTTAGGTGCCTCCTAAGACATCTAAAAACCATTCATAGAATAAAAACTATGGAGAAAAAATAGATAAGACCAAATTTAAGGTGGCGCCAACTCTATCCATGCGCCATGTGGCTCATGCGCATGGATTTAAATCCACACGCCAAGAGAGAGACTCTTAGGTGTGTGGTTCTCTGGTTTTTGGCACCCAACAGCAAGCCCAATTAAAACACTTCGAACCCATTTCAAGACCAAATCCAATTTGGCTTAAATTGGTTCTAAATTAGCCCAAATCGGAATCCGATTCGAATTCGATTCGAATCTAAATGCTAGGGTTTGAAACATGTGCTAGCATGTTCAACTTGCAAATATGGTTTAATCAAATTAAATCTGTTGGTGCAAAAATCCATCTGCGCCAGAGAAGTTGGAGTCGAGGGAGTCGCGGTTGCCGTCGGGACCTGCAAAAGAAGTCTAAACCAGAGGTGGGGTTGCTCCGGCAAGACCCTCCGATGCTCAAGTCAGTTCTCTGCCTCAACAAGAATGGAGCACTCGAACAAAAATTTTAGCAGAGTTTTGAGATAGAATTTTGAGCTTAGAGAATAACGTATCTGGGGTCCCCTTTTATAGACTGGGGGAGCAAAGGATTGATAGCGACTGTTTATGATCGCCTCGTCATGGACCGTACGGGGCCAGGAGGAATTTATCATGAAGAGTAATGGGGTGGTGTCGTGGCTGTCACTATGGCTCACCACGTGGAATCAGTTACGGAGAGTGGAGCGGCGTCCGTTGTCGCGACTCGTCAGGGAGTGGTGGAACTGCACAGGATCTATTGCAGGAAGTGGAGCAGAATTGTGGCCGTTACTGCGGCCTGCCAGGGAGTGATGGAGCCACGTAGGATCCGCCACAGGGAGTGGAGCAAAGTCATGGCCGTTACTGTGGCCTGCCAGGGAGTGATGGAGCCGCATAGGATCCACCGCAGGGAGTGGAGCAGAGTCGTGGCCGTTACTGCAGCCTGCCAGGGGGTTCAGACTTGTCGGCCGAAGTTCGGTTGGAGTCTGATTTCTGCAGAAGCCCGGATGAGGATCATTTGTCGAGGAATCTCGACCGAGACCTTCAGCAGAAATTCAGGGCGGAAGTCCGGCTCCCGTGGGAGCCCGGGCAAATCCTACCTGTAGCTGGAGTCGGAGGCGAAGTCCGGCTCCCGTAGGAGCTCGGATGAAGTCTTCGTGTAGTTGAAGTTGGGGATGAAGTCCGACCCCCGTAGGAGTCCGGACAAAGTTTACCTACAGTTGAAGTTGGAGACGGAGTCCGGCTCCCGTAGGAGTTCGGACGAAGTTTACTTGCAGTTGAAGTTGGAGACGGAGTCCGACTCCCGTAGGAGCCCGGACGAAGTTTACCTACAGTCGAAGTTGGAGACGGAGTCCGGCTCCCGTAGGAGTCCGGATGAAGTTTGTCTGCAGTCGAAGATGGAGACAGAGTCCGACTCCCGTAGGAGTCCAGATGAAGTTTGCCTGCAGTCGAAGTTGGAGATGGAGTCCGACTCCCGTAGGAGTCCGGACGAAGTTTGCCTACAGTCGAAGTTGGGGACGGAGTCTGACTCCCGTAGGAGTCCGGACAAAGTTTGCCTGCAGTCGAAGTTGGAGATAGAGTCCAGCTCCCGTAGGAGTCCGGACGAGGTTTACCTACAGTTGAAGTCGGAGATGAAGTCCGGCTCCCATAAGAGTCCGGACGAAGTCTTCCTGCTGCTGAAGTCGGGGATGGAGTCCGGCTCCCGTAGGAGTCCGGGCGAGGTTTACCTGCAGTTGAAGTTGGAGACGGAGTCCGACTCCCATAGGAGTCCAGACGAAGTCTTCCTGCTGCTGGAGTCGGGGATGGAGTCCAGCTCCCATAGGAGTCCGGGCGTAGCCTTCCTGTAGAATCCCCGAGGGGTCACTCCTGACACGAACTTCGGCTGGGGGGGGTTTTACACCCAACAAAACCCATGATCAATTCTCTTTGTGTGTGACCCATTGGGTTCCACATCTAGCCAGCAGTGAGTCCAGGTACAATTTAAACTAATTTGGTTAGAACACAATCTAGCCGATTTAGGTCAAATCAAGCTGAACCGTTTTGATCAATCAGAACAGCTTTTAATTAATGATCGAATTAAACTCTTTAATTTGATCAAACTCACAAGACATGATTGACGTCTAGCAATGTATCATGTCTACCCAGTGTTGGAGCATGATCCCAACTCCTCCCACGGACCTTGGGTGCAGCGAAACCAGCAACAAATAGATCTGGAGACTTCTGGACACGATCCAAGGCCCTTGACGAAATCAGCCTGGTTGCTGTCTTCTTCGTCAGCCTTTCATTTCAGATGAAGAACGCCTTTGAAACCACCTCTAAAAAATCCGAGATCTGGTACCCAATCAGATCAGACCTGGACCAAGGTCCTCCAATTTATAGATCTCAAATCGGGGCATTCTAGATAGGGAAGAAGATAGATGGAGACAGACCTCGCAGATCTGTCCTGCTGCAGCCTCTCTTGTAAATCTATTGATGGAGATCTCACCCGCACCTCAAACTACCTCAGATCAACTCCAGATCTGAGAGAGACTTGTACCAACCTCTTCTCAAGAGATTTTAGGTCTTGGACCTGGTTTTTTGGGTGCCTTCAAGAGGGGGAGAGTAGATCTGATAGGCGGCTGCAAGGGGGAAGGGGCTAGCGCCTCCCCTTCTTCTCTTTCCTTTTATGGACTGGCGGTTAGAAACCCTAGGGTTTCTTGCTCCTGGGGCATGGAGAATGGCTGGAGAGAGAGGGAGAAGAGAGAGAGAGACTTGGGAGAAAGAGTCTTGTATTTTCTTGGTTTAATCAAACCTATACATGTACATGTATATATAAACACCGGGTCAAGTGACCCAAACCCAAAACTCCCTTGACCAACTCTATGGGAGATTAGGTTAACCCAAGCCCATGTACACCCATGACTCGACCTAATCTCACCTATCCTGGGCCCAGACCTGACCCATAAAGAGTTGGTCCCTTGAGGCCCACATAACCTAGACCTCAAGAACTCGAAAGGCCCATAGCCTTTCAACCTAGGGCCCAACTAGCCCTAGAGCCTCCATGAAGCCCTCATGAATGATGGACCTTGGCCTTAGCTTTGGTCCCCTGGGCCTTGGGCACACCACCTGGATCATAACAATCTCCACCTTGGTGTCCCAAGGCCTCAACCAGCTCCACTCTATCCTTGCGACTGTAGACCCATTTGCAGCCAATGGGCCTCTTCCCCTGTGGCAACTGCACCAATCGCCACGTCTGGTTCTGGTGGAGAGATTGTATCTCCTCGAACATCGTCTGGACCCACCGCTCTCTGTTCTGGCTCTCAATAGCCTCTTGATATGTATATGGATCTCCATTCGCTGTCACCAGGGCATATGACAGCATCTCCTCGAAGCCATATCGGTCCGATTGCCTGATGGTCCTCTTGGGCTTGTGTAGGGCAACACCGATATCAATCCTCGATCCAGCTCGCTCCTGCTGGACCTCTCCACCTCGATCATCCATCCGAGTCCTCTCCACCTGTGGAGACACCTTAATTAGGTTCTCCACCTGAATGTCATATCCTCCCATAGTACCTGCAAGAGGCAAAATCAAAGAGGTAAGCTATCTAGCAGCGCTCTGCTGGACCTCCTCCTGCTCCTGCTGCTCCTCCATGCCTGCTCGCCTCTGCAGGACTGACTCCTCATCAAAAGTCACATCCCGACTAATGATGACCTTCTTTTCCAAGGGATCCCACAGCCTATATCCCTTGACTCCTCGTGAATAGCCTAGAAACACCGCCTTGCGTGATCTGGCGTCTAGCTTGCTCCGCTCACCAGCTCCAATGTGCACATAGGCCGTGCACCCAAATACCCGTAGATGGCCCAGCCCAACTGTCCTCCCAGACCACACCTCCTCTAGAAGTCTGCCATCCAACCTGGTGTGAGGTGACCGATTGACCAAGTAACCCGCTGCGTCAACTGTGTCAACCCAGAACTCCTTTGGAAGCCCTGCCTGCAGCCTCATGCACCGTGCCTTTTCCAAAAGTGTTCTGTTCATCCTCTCGGCCACTCCATTCTGCTGTGGAGTTCTCCTAACTGAGAAGTATCTCCTGATCCCACACTCCTCACAGTAATCTTGGAACTCTCTACTGATGTACTCTCCGCCATTGTCTGACCTCAGACACTTCACACTCCTCCCCTGCTCCTTCTCCACCTCAGCTTTCCAGATCTTGAACTTGGTGAAGACCTCTGACTTCTCTCTCATGAAGTAAATCTAGAGCTTCCTTGAGAAATCATCAATCAGGGTCATGAAGTATCTGGCCCCATTCCTAGCTAAAACTGGGGCTGGTCCCCATACATTTGTGTGTACTAACTCCAGAGGGGCTGCACTGCAGGCTGTATTGATGGTGAACTGAACTCTCCTCTGCTTTCCCATCTGGCAAGGCTCACAGATCTTCCCTGTAGTACCATCCTCCAGATCAGAGATGAGTCCTCTCCTGCTCAACTCCCTCAGCCCCCTGTCACCAATGTGGCCTAGGCGGTAGTGCCACATCCTGTAAGTCCCCTCCTGGTCCTGTGCTGCAGCTGCTGCATCAGACTCTCCGGTCACCACAGATCCCTCCATGCAATAGAGGTTATTGTCCAATCTCCTGCCTCTCATCACCATCCTAGCTCCATTGGAAATGTTCAGTACTCTGCTTTTAGCACAACTGCTGAAGCTGTATCCACTACGCTCCAAGTAGCCAAGTGACACCAGATTCTTTTCCAGCTCCAGGATGTGCTTTACATTTGTCAATGTCCTCACAATCCCATCAAACATCCTCACCCTGACTGTCCCTATCCCAGCCACCTTGCAAGGATGATTGTCGCCTAGAGTCACTGATCCCTCATCCATCTTGGTGTATGTCGCAAACCAAGACCTGTGTGGTGTGTAGTGATTTGAGCACGCAGAGTCTAGTGTCCACTCCTCTGTGTAATGCCAGTGACCATCTGATACCACAAGTAGATCATCCTCCACCTGCTGCCCAGCAACTGCACTCACTGATTCTTAGCCACTTCTTTCTCCCTTCTTGCTCTTCCATAGTGGATATTCTCGCTTGAAGTGCCCGAACTCGTTGCACTTGAAGCATTTCACCTCTTTCTTTCCCTTCCTGGACTTGGACCGCCCCCTGGACTTGCTTCTGCCTCTGCCTCTACCTGTCTTCTCCCCTACTGCCAAACCCTCCTGGGGAGCTCGATCTCTGGTCAACTTTTTTCTCTGCTCATTAGACCTCAGCACCGAGACCATATCCTCATATTCCAGAGTCTCCTTGCCGTAGAGCAGTGTAGTCACCAAAGAATCATATGATCCTGGTAGTGAACACAAAAGTAACAGGGACTTGTCCTCCTCATCCAGCTTCACCCCGATATTCACCAACTCCGTGCACAACTGGTCAAACCTCTGAATGTGGCCAATCACATCAGATCCCTCCTGCATCCGAAGACTGTACAACCTCTTCTTCAGCATTAGCTTGTTGCACATATTCTTCCCCATATACATGGTGTGCAACTTCGATCAAAGGCCCTTCGGGGTCTTTTCTTCCAACATCGAATACAACACCGCATCCGTCAAACATCCTCTGATCACCGAGCATGCTTTCTTCTCCAACGATGCCCATTGTTTATCTATCATTCCCTCAGACTTCTCATCCAAAGCCTGATCCAGATCGCTTGCACCAGAAGATCCTCCACCTAGATTTTCCACATGAAAAAATTCTCTTTGCCATCAAACTTCTCGAAATCGATCTTCATATTGCTGCCCATGACTGGATCCAAGCCAAACAAGCAATATAAAATCAAGAAGTGTAGAATATACCTTGATGGTAACTTGATGAAAATTTTTAGCACTTGGGATCTTCAACTTCTCATGCTTGGAACCGCTTCCTCACCATCGTGGCTTTGATACCAACTATTGGAGAATGATCTCGGCTCCTCCCACAGACCTTGGGTGCAGCAGAACCAGCAATGAATAGATCTGGAGACTTTTGAACACGATCCAAGGCCCTTGACGAAATTAGCCTGGTTGCTGTCTTTTTCGTCAGCCTTTCGTTCCAGATGAAGAACGCCTTTGAAACCACCTCTAAAAAATCTAAGATCTGGTATCCAAATAGATCAGACCTGAACTGAGGTCTTCTAATTCATAGATCTTGAATCAGGATATTTTAGATAGAGAAGAAGATAGATGGAGACAGACCTCACAGATCTGTCCTGCTGCAGCCTTTTTTATAGATCTGTTGATGGAGATCTCACCCGGGCCTCAAACGACCTCAGATCAACTCTAGATCTGAGAGAGACTTGTACCAACATCTTCTCAAGAGATTCCAGGTCCTAGACCTAGTGTTTGGGTGCCTGCAAGAGGGAGAGAGTAGATCTGGTAGGCGACTGCAAGGGGGAAGGGGCTAGCGCCTCCCCTTCTTCTCTTTCCTTTTATGGACTGGCGGCATGAAACCCTAGGGTTTCTTGCTCCTGGGGTGTGGAGAATGGCTGGAGAGAGAGGGAGAAGAGAGAGAGAGAGAGACTTGGGAGAAAGAGTCTTATATTTTCTTGGCTTAATCAAACCTATACATGTACACGTATATATAAACACCGGGTCAAGTGACCCAAACCCAAAACTCCCTTGACCAACTCTATGGGAGATTAAGTTAACCCAAGCCCATGTACACCCATGACTCGACCTCATCTCACCTATCTTGGGCCCAGACCTGGCCCATAAAGAGTTGATCTCTTGAGGCTCACATAACCTAGATCTCAAGAACTCGAAAGGCCCACAGCCTTTCAACCTAGGGCCCAACTAGCCCTAGAGTCTCCATGAAGCCCTCATGAATGATGGACCTTGGCCTTAGCCTTGGTCCCCTGGGCCTTGGGCACACCACCTGGATCATAACACCTAGAAGATATAGAATTTTGGTGGAAATACCAAAAAATACCCTTCAGTGGAAAATTACCGTGCAACTTGATCTTACGATCATCCTACATCCGGAATATAAGTTTGGGTATGAAAAAATATCAAACTCAATTTTATATTTATATTTCTTTCGATCAAATAATAATGATTCAATTTATGAAATATTAAAAATTATTTTTAATTTTTTATAATGCACTGATCAAAGTCTTCCTGAATCATTATTTGATTGAAGCAGAAAGGATGCGATCTCCTCTTACTAGGAGTGATCGTTTTCATATTGACCTACTCACAACCTTCATAAGCAATCCATCATATCCAGAACACCCCGTACATGATTAAATCATGAATGAGTATGATCCAAAATATGGATTCATGCTTATAAGGTTCTATGGCAGTCTCAGGTCAAAAGATTTACATGCATAATTCCCACTATGAGAAAAATCTGTTGACATGTAGATAAGACTCCATCAGATGTTCTTTAATTGGATCCATTCAGTGAATTCATTCTCTAATGAATACTTATATCCTTATATTAGTGTCATACACAAGTAGTTGTGAGATCAATTACCCTCTTAACCAAGCATACACAGGATGTATCAATCTTACCAAAAATATTGATTCTCTACTCAATGTTCCATCGATTAGGAATATTTAAAATTAGGGTTTTAAGGTTTTAGGTCTCACTGGTATGATCGCATCATAATTCTAAAACCATAGCCCTAATTTATGGGGTTCATCATAATAAAAAATAAGATGCAGCATATGATGAACTAAATGCCTTTATTTATTTAAAATATTAGTACATGAGTTGTCAGGAGATAAAAAGAATATCCTTCAATTTATACATTTTGATTGGCTTATAGGGCATATTCCTTTCAAATTCGATGTTGGACAATTGAAGGGCTAAACCCCTTAATATCAGCCATGATCCATGCAATAGCTTCTTTATTCTCTCTGAGGATAGCTAAAAGTTCCTCCTTCTGGGTTGGATATAGGTCTGATGCTATGATTACAGGCAGAGTTTCAGATGGACCTACATATGCATATTTGAGGTGCTCAAGGAGTGTTTTGAGTTCTAGTTTCGGTGCTTTCTTAATCGATGGTTTGGGTTTTGGTTCAACTAGTCTAACAATTAGTTCGATAGGTGCTAGCCATTGTGGATGAACTCTCTGGTCATAGGATGTGGATAGTTCATAAGTAATTTCAGATTCTAAATCTGACCAGAGATTACCGTCAAAATCTTCTTCTCCTAGATCAATGGCTCATAAATCTCATCTTGGATCAGGTTTACATTGACTAATTGGTCCTTTTTATTTTCAAGATTAAAAATATTAAGATCAATGTGTTGGGAAATATGTCCCAAAAAGCAATCGTCAAGCTGTTGACGGTTGAGCAATCTTGTATTATAATTGATTTGTTAATAAATAAAATATATTTTTGATATTTTATCATAAGTTTTGTTGCCCAGCTATGCAACCCAAGAGGGGGGGTGAATTGGGTTTCTAAAAATTTTAAGCTTAACTTATGACTTATGAGAAATATTTGACAAAGCTAAATAGATAGAGTGAGTAGAATTAATTCAAGGCTAATAGCAAGAGCAAGAATGCAAGAGAATAATGAAGAGATAAGGAAGAGCAATTAGACACATACCAAATAAGAAGATTTATAGTGGTTCGGTGCCAACCTTGCACCTACATCCACTCTCCAAGCTCCTACTTGAGAATTTCAATCCATTAATCTTGTATTCAACCCGAATACAAACGTCGGAAACTCCGACTCTAGCTATTCCAAGCTAGTCCACTTATTTTTTGGGTATAAGCCAACCCAATACACTCCGATTCTAGATTCGGATCAACCTTCCCTTATTTTGGAACCCTCCAAAACAAAACCAATCACTCAAACTGAGTATAACAATTTACAGCATAAATAAGTACAAAGAAAGCTCCTTCAATGAGCGAATATAACTTTAAATACACTTTACTCAAGAGAAGAAGACCCTTTTTGGATTTTCTCAAGGTGGATGGAGACTTGAATGTGCACTTGAGGAGTTGGTGAGCTTGGATTAAAGGCTTCTTGAAAGCTTTGAATGAGCTCTTGCTTAGGACTGAAAAGTTGGCTTGAAATCTCTTTTTCAAAATCTCTCTTTTTGAATAACTCTTTGATTCCACCTTTTTGTTCCTCTTATAGCTTTAAGAAATAGAGAAAATCATTCTAGACTGGAAAAAGAGCCGTTAGACTACCTTAAATGAGCATTAAAAGTATTTAAAATGGGTTAAAAACTAGCCGTTGCGGAAAAATTCCATCACAGGGGTCGACTCATGAGTCGACTCATGCCTGGGGGTCGACTCATGGGTCGACCTCTGTGGAAAATCGTCACAGAAGTGAACGGGATCCATGGTTCTGTAAAACTGGCAAAAAGATCCACAGAGGTCGACTCATGAGTCGACTCATGCCTTGGGGGTCGACTCATGGGTCGACTCACAGGGTATGCCAAGTCTGTGCCAGTCAGGAATTTCAGCGTGCCAGTCATCTCATGTGCCATGAGTCGACTCATGGGTCGACTCATGATTTTCAATCATGCATATCTTTCAAAATACAAATCCAAAATCAATAAAATTTTCACCATTGGATCACAAATCTTTTGTTCTATCATTTGATACTATCAAATCAGGATTTTGGTAAAATTATAATTTTGCCCCTGAAGAGCAATAAGACTTTTTCAAGTGAGAAATATTAGTACCCCTTCAACTGCTTTGTAATCATCAAAATCAATCTAAGGAGCAACAATCTCCCCCTTTTTGATGATGACAAAATATTTGAACAAAAGCATTTATATGAATCAATGATCATGAATTTCAATGAAATGCATTATAGGTAGTTTGAAGATAACTAGGAAATTTACTACCAACTTATAAGTGTATTTGCTTGAAAAGAAGATTGATTCTTTTGGCATGTGATACATGTGCCCATTTGCATAAATAATTTACCTATTGCTTAATGATTTGAAAATTTGCTCATTTGATTATGTGATTTTAGTATCAGAGTAGAAAATTTGTTTTTGTTATCAGAGCAAAGCAGAATTTACATTAGGATTTGAAAATTGCGTGTTTGAGAATATCTCATTTGCTCATTTGCTTGTTTTTCAAATTTCTTAGCATCTTGAAAATTCGCTCATTCTCATTTGATTATTTAGTTTTAGTATCAGAGCATGTTTAACAATTAAGTGTATCAATGCATGTCTAAGAATTAATTTTAAAGCATGTCAGAGCATGTCAAATTTTAAGATGTATCAGAGCATGTCTAATTTTAAAGCATATCAGAGTATGTCTTAGAAATAATTTTAAAGGTTGCTCAATTACTTTGTGCTTAGCAATTCACTCATTTTGTTATCAATCGTATTTTTGATATTTTAATTTCTCCCAATTCACTCATTTTATTTTTAAGTCTTTTATTTATCTTTCTTTTGATACTTTTGCTTAGCAATTCACTCATTGTATTTTTAAGTCATTTAATAATCTTGCTTTTGATATTTTTCTTTAATTTCTCCCCCTTTTTGACATCATCAAACATTGTTAACTCCTCCTCTCTTTTTTTTTGAATACATTTTCATTTTAGTATTTCTTCAAACTTCTTGTGCTAATCATTAATGTTTACTCCCCCTGAATACAGCAATCATAAGACAAAATATGCCATTGAGTACCATAGATATGAATTAGCAACAAAGAGAAGATATATAATCAAAAGATGATTGATACCATTACAAAGAGTAGATATATAATTAAAAGATGATTAAAATCATAGTTGTTTCAATACATATTTCATAATATAAAAGTCAACTAGTTAACATCATTACATGGCCCAAATGACAGATCCTAGAAAGAACAACAGACATGACTAAACAACAAGGATCTAGTAGAGCTCATGACTCTATGGATCAGAATAAGATGTATTAAAGATGGGGTGGGGAGATGATGGATCACGACCAAGGACTCGTCCTCTACCCCGTCTGCCTCTGCCACGAGTGGAGGTGCTGGCACGAGTAGGTGGGCGAGATGATCCTGAAGGCTGAGAACGTTCAGAGGTCAAAGACTGGACTGCAAGAGAGAGCCTGATGGAATCAAGAACATTCAAAGCTCTCGAAACAGACTGAAGCAGTGCAGTGAACTATGTAGAAGCATGCTCACTAAAGCCTCTGATCTCTCTCCTCAAGAAATCAAAACCACCCTCCAAAACACCTCTGAGTCTGCCAGCCTCCGCAGTTAGGTCTGTGACCTCAATAGTGCACTCCTGTGGCTGAGGATGGGCCAAAGCTAAGACTTGCCCCTGCAAGTCAAGTACTCTCCCAGTCAGTCTCAAAATGTAATCCTCGAGCTGCTGAATCCGAACTGACTGATCTGTGATCATCTGAAATACAGTGGAGATATGGGGATCAAGGTCTGATCAGATGCATCTAATGATGTGGATCCCGGTGCAAATGCAGAAGTGCTCCACTGACGAGAAAGCAATGAAGCCACACGTTGAGAAATCTGCTCAATCTGATCATCAGCCAATCTGAACTCTGAGGGAGGTGCTCTGCTGTCTGACTGCTGAACTGGTGTGTGCCTCCTGGTGGACTCTGAAGGGCCAGCCTCTGGATCTGAAACAAACTGGATATCTGGAGATGCTGCCCTGAAGTCATGGAGAGGTGATGAGGGACCTTCTTCCTCAGCTCTGTCCTCAACTCTATCCTCAGCTCTCTCCTCAGCTCTTTCTTCTGTACCCTTGATCCAACCACCATCAATCCTAGTGAATCCCATGCGGTGCAGAGTGTGTTGGTTGATGGTGTCTGCGTGAGAAAGCTTAGCAGATGCCTCCCCCTCAAAACTAACTCCAAACCTCCTGAAAACTAGTGTGAGGGCCATACCAAAAGGCAGATGTGCCTTGGATCTATTCAGTGTTTCTCTCATGGCCTCAATCATTAAAGCAGAGAAGTTTAAGGGGGTTTGAGTGATCACATGAAACATTATACAAATGTCTCGTCCAGAAAGGAGGTCATGCCTACCACTCCTCGGAAAGAAAAGCTTTGTCACTAATTAATGTAGAATTCTCATTTCAATTGACAAGATTTTGGCTTCTAATTTATTTAGACTTCTCGAGTAGGTTCCTCCTAAAATTACATAGATCCCCTCTTCCTTCACTGGGAGTTCCATGTATGAATATCCCTCACAGGGCAAATGTAGAATCTCTCCCAAAATAATAGGATCTAAGCAGATATCAATTTTCTTAACAGTAGAAGTTACTGTTCCATTGCCATAGTGCAGATTTAGATAAAACTCTCTAACCAAGTCTACATATGTAACTTCCTTGAGAGAACAGTAAAATCCCCAACCCTGGTTTTTTATCTTTGAACCAAAGGAGAAACCCTCTTTTTCAAAAAACCTGAAGTCCACATTCTTGCCGGTTTCTACCTTTCTGTCAGAGAGAGGGATTTTGCTAGGGCTAAGAGAAGACTGAGAGGGACCTGGTGCAGACGCTGAAGCTGGAATGGGAGCAGAGGAGGTCTAAGAAGCTTGCCTTTTTCTGCGACGCCTTCTTTCAGCGCACGGACTGATTTCCTTCTTTGAGGGAGTTTCATCTTTGGGGCCATTCTCACCACAAGAGCAGGCAGGGAGACTCGGAAGATCAAATGGGTGAGGAGAAGGAAGGTTACTAGAGGATGGAAAGAGATTTTGGCAGAGAGAAATGATGATTTTGAGAAGAACGGTGGAAGCTAGGGCACGCTCCAACCTCTTCAATCAAGGGAGAAAGATGCGAGAAGCTCCTTTCCCAAGGGGTGATTTGAGGTGGAGATGTGAAGGGAGAATGATCTTTGGGCTAAATCCTTGTTTTGGAGAGAACGAAGATGAGGACGAAGAGTCTTGGAGGGAGGAAGATGAAGAAGAAGAAGGGGTCGGCTCATGAACGGGCTTTAAGTTAAAAAGAAAAGAACCCGTGGGAAGTTGGCAAAGAATTTCAAGTATGCCATTGGGTCGACCCTAGGAGGTCGACTCATGATTCACAAAATTTCAGAAAAAATATGAATAAATTTCAAAAAAATTCAAAATTTTGGGAGAAGAAATTTTGCTCAATGACAAGTTGTGAGAATGATAATATTGAGCTTTTAGGTCCAAGAGAGATGATAAAAATTGAGCTCAAAGAAATTTTGACATCGATTCCTTGGAATTGGAGAAATATTTAGGCAAAAAGATCAAGAATTCCTAGATTTCTCCTAATTTTACAGAATCTATCCTCACTAAGGGCCTTTGTAAAGATATCAGCTAATTGATTTTTAGTGCAAATATATTTAAGACTTATATCTTTGTTTTGAACATGTTCTCTTATAAAATGATGTCTTATTTCAATATGTTTAGACCTTGAATGTTGAATTGAATTTTTAGTTAGATTTATGGTACTAGTGTTGTCACATCTTATGGGTGTTTCATTAAGTTTGATATCAAAGTCTTCGAGTTGTTGCTTAATCCATAAGATTTGAGTACAACAACTTCCGGCTGCAATGTATTCGGCCTCAGCCGTAGACAGTGCTACCGAATTTTATTTCTTGCTAAACCAGGAGATTAGGTTAACTCCAAAAAATTGGCAAGTTTCACTAGTGCTCTTTCTGTCTAATCTACATCCAGCAAAATCAGTATCTGAATATCCTAATAAATCAATTAGTGAGTCCTTAGAGTACCATAACCCTAGAGTTTGAGTACCATTTAAATATCTAAGGATTCTTTTAACAGCATTCAAGTGAGATTCTTTAGGATTAGATTGAAATCTAGCACATAAAAAATACTAAACATGATATCAGGCCTACTTGCAGTTAAATATAATAGAGAGCCAATCATACCTCTATAGTATTTTAAGTCTACACATTTACCTTCTTCATCCTTATCAAGCTTACACGAGGGGCTCATGGGTGTGCCAATTGGTTTGGAGTTCTCCATTCCAAATCTTTTGAGTAATTCCTTGGTGTACTTGCTTTGGGTGATGGAGATTCCTTCCTTTGTTTGTTTGATTTGGAGTCCGAGGAAGAAAGTAAGTTCTCCCATCATGCTCATCTCGAACTCCCCCTGCATGAGCTTAGCAAAGTCTTGACAAAGAGATTCATTAGTAGACCCAAAAATAATGTCATCCACATAAATTTGTATAACTAACATATCATTTTGATTTCTTTTAATAAAGAGGGTTGTGTCTACATTACCTCTTGAAAAATTATTATTTAGTAAAAATTTGCTTAGCCTATCATACCAAGCCCTAGGTGCTTGTTTTAATCCATATAGAGCTTTATTTAATTTAAAAATATGATTAGAAAAAGCATGATTTTCAAATTCTGGAGGTTGTTCTACATAGACTTCTTCAGCAATATATCCATTCAAAAATACACTTTTGACATCCATTTGAAATAATTTAAATTTCATAAAGCAAACATATGCAAGTAGAAGTCTAATGGCCTCTAATCTAGCAACAGGTGCAAAGGTCTCATCAAAATCAATTCCTTCTTCTTGATTATAACCTTTAGCAACCAATCTTGCTTTATTTCTTATTACATTTCCATGTGTAGGAACCTTATCTAGGGTTTCAGGATTAGATCTTGAAACTTTTTCAAGATCATACAGTGGAAGACTAAAATAAATCAAAATTTATTTTTTAAAATCAAAAAATTCTTAGATCTAAGATCCTATTATATTATTATTATATAACATTAAATCAAAAATTAAAATATATAAATATAGCATGAACTACATGTTGATCATATCAACATGTTTCTATACTACATCTAATGTATGTATTAAACAATAGATCAGATCTATTACCTCGCAAGTTAGACATTCTAACCTTGTTGATCTGGGCTTGAGGATGATGTTGCAAGCTGCACATGCATCCGGTCTCTAGGAGTCATCCACACGAGCCCACGAATCTCGATCAGAAGTCCTGCTTCAGGAAATCAGCACAGTATGCTAGTACTGTGCTGATCCTTCTTTGATGGTTGATCAGGTACCTCCTTCTTCTTGATTTGGACTCTTCCAAAGATGGAAAGTAGAAGGAGGAGTTTTAGATCTGAGACACTCTCAGGAAACTCAAGATGGAGGGAGGAAAGATATGAAAACAAAAATCCTAGAAGAAGACCCTCTTCTTCTTCACGTTTTTCTCTTTAGACATCTAAACTTGCATCTTTTATATCTCAACGACCCAAAGGTATTTCTCTTTGATTTTTGGGTGAAATAAAGGTTTCTCAAATCTCTAATTTCTCCTAAAATTTCATAAAGAAACTCATCTTATATAGAGAGATATGATAGAGTCTTTGTCTAGGTCAAATACCTAGTCAAGGCTTATCCAAACATGGCAAGTTAAGGGGCGCCCAACTCTTAAGCACTTCCTCCTTATTTTTGTGCATGGATCACTAGAAAAGGGTGGACAATGTATACCCTAAAAGCTATAAAAATTTCAAAAAAAATTTAGATAAATTCAGTGCAAAATTGAAAGAGTTTTGGATTTCTAAAACTCTATCTCATAGAAATCGAAATCCAAACTTATTCCTTTTAGATTTGATCCAAACCACCTTCCATGTAAGAAAGAAGAGAGGAGACCTTTTGTGAACGTGGGAGAGATCTGGGAGAGGGCTTTTGTCACACAAAATAAGTGGAGATTGGCGTTGAATAAGAGAGAGGGCGTGGAGAAGGATTATGTGGCGCAAGGTGGAATCCTAGTCTTACTAGGATTCTGTCTTATGACTTATTTTAATTTGGTTTCCCAAACCAAATCAAATCAAAATTAGATCAACCCAATTAAAATAGGTCTTAACCCAATTAAGAATCTAATTTAATCAGATTAAATTAGATTTAAATCTGATTTAATTTTCTAATCAAATTAGAAATTAGATTGACCCAAGTCCTAGTTGAACTAGGACTAGTTTTTCCTTGCACTTGGCTTATCCAATAAACCAATTGAACTTGATCCAATCAAGTCCAAACTAAATTTAATTAAATTATATTTAATTTAACTTAATCTCAGCCCATTGGCTTAATCAAATTAAGCCAATCAGCAATCGAATTGCTAATAGATCCTCCTGCAACACTTGCACTGGGTTAAATGTCAATCGTATTGATCATTTAACCCTAGAACGATTCTTAATCGTTGATCAACCATCTGATCGAATCATGAACTCTAATGTGTGTAACCTCATAGGTCCGAACTTAAGCCAGTAGCATAGGAACAAATTCCTATACCAATCGAAGTGACCATCTAGCAATGGTACCCGACGATCGGATAGGTCGAATGTGTAGAACAACATCCTTAGAACCGATGTGGATATAGTTTTCATATAATTCATCCCCTTGACCAAAATGATCATAGGACACCCCAGAGTTTAACTATCAACTCTGATCAGGTTGTCCACATTGTATTTCA